>NW_001865077.1:338870-342676 GCF_000002865.3 Monosiga brevicollis MX1
CGACAACGGCATTCGCCTCACCAACGGCATTGTCCAGGTAACTGCCCTGGCCTCCCGCCCCCCCGGGGGCCATTGCCATTGACTCAACGCACCATCCAGATCTCATTCACTTGTTTTCGGTAGACACCCATCTGCTGTCCCTCGTGAGTGCAGATTGTTCACAAAATTTGGCCTCACCCCAGTGCTGCCGTTGACCACTGCCGCTGATGTCTTTCGAACGTTCACCTCATCCAGACGCACGGAAACATTTTCTGGTCGCATGTACCATAACATTGGACCTCCCTCTCAATCGGGCAACTGCATGCATGTCAATACCACCAACGCCGTGGAGCCTGAAAACAGCATGTTTGGTCTTTTCAAGAAGGCTGGATACAATGTTGGTGTTTTTGGAAAGGTGCGCTAGTTGGACAACCACCCCCCAGCCCCTGTCTCCATCCTGCTTGAGTAGCAAAGTACTTCGTTTGCAATCTGCAACCCCTTGCCCCACCGCCCCTCGCCTTCTAATCATTCAGATCTCGCCGGGGCACAGGTCACCAACGATCAAAGCAATGTCTTGGATGTAAGACTGGTCAACTCGAGTCCCCGCCCGCAGGCAATCATTCCCTTACCCCACTAAACACTGTCACAGCTGGCCATGAGCTACAAAACGGTCGACTACATTGACAGCCCTCTGGATTACAATAACTACGTCGGTGTTACTTACCAACGCTACTTCCCCAACGGCACCAACTACGTAGAAAACATTGCGTTGGTTCCCGTGTTTTCGCCTGGCCAACCATGAGCATCATACGCTCGCGCATCCAGATAATACCCAAGCTAGCCCCGCCACACCTTTCCCTGTCACTCAATGTTCTCCGTTGCAACGTTGATGCAGACACGATACACCCTTTGCCACACCATACCAAACAACACAAATCGGCAATCGCACTCTCCGGTAAGTGTCAGCTCATCTCTTCAAAACTGAGCTGCGCAGCTGCCCATCCCCGCTCTTTACAACTGATGCCCGCGCTTTCGTTACCATTGCTTCATTCTACTTTGACTTGAATCTCAGCTGGCTTGACCAAATTCTTCCAGCCCCGGATGCTGCACTGGACCGCCCATTCTTTGCTTACATTGGTAGGAATGAGGCAGGCGTCATGGCGCAAGCCCACACATACACACACACTAACACCTCTTGTCGTGCCACCTTAACTTTGATTTTCATGTCCCCCCACGCGTCCGCCCTTCCCCTGTTCCCTACTCATTCACCATCTCTCTTTGAATGACTCAAAATGACTCTGCAGGACCACATGCCCCCCACTATCCCGCCCGTCCTGCCCCCTGGTTTGTATACTACATGCTGTGTCGAGACGCGCATCATGAACCGACCAATCCTGTTTCACAGAACTCATACAACGCACTTTGGACGCGAGCATTCTCAGGTATGAGCACTTGTGGGACAACTCATCGGCCCCTACAACTCCAAATTACAACTACTCGCACTCGGGCGCGGCCCAGCACGTCCGCCAAAACCCACCACTTACCACTGCAGTCAAATGCTGGGAGGATCAGGTGAGCATTGCCTTTCAATGAAAGGATTCAGGGATAGAAAAGAAGCATTTGCCTTGTAGGTGTAAACCACATCCCGGTCAATGGACACAGCCTGCACCATACCACTCCCGCCTCACTGATCTATCATGCCTCGCTATCTTACAGCACTTTCGAGATCGATGGTCTTCTTTGAAATCTGTGGATGAGCTGGTTCAAGCGGTGTACGACCGAGTGGCTGAAGCCGGCCAAATCAACAACACTTACTTTGTCTATCTCAGCGATCACGGTAACAATCACTGCAGCCAGCCGATGATCTCGCAATTAATAGCCTTTGCGCCGCTTGATCTGGCAGCTAACCTGAAACCCTTTCCTTATCGTTGGCCATGAACATGGCATAGGCTATAAGTTGTACGCAATCGTGTCTCAAACTTGCCTTGGCCTGGCGTCCTGGGCTTCCAATCTCACAAACTCGGAACCATGCACTGACAATTCTCATCATAGAGGTCAATGGCGCATTGGGACATCAAAACAACATCCCTACGAAACTGATATCCATGTAGAGTCTTCAGTCGCACGAATTTCGTAAATCAGAGTCGTGACTCTGATGATGTTGTTGCTATCAATCACAGGACCGGGTCGTGCTTTGTTGCCATTCATGTTTCACCAACTTGCTGTCCATGCTAGATTCCGTACTTGTTTGCGGGCCCTGGTCTGGCCTCGGGCGTGGAACTCTCAAGCTTGATTGCTTCGACCGACTTGCTTCCCACCCTTTTGGAGCTCGCCGGTGTCCCAGCACCTGCTTTGCTCGACGGCAAAAGCTTTGCGGGCTTGCTCAAATCAGCCACAACGTCTGCCACTTTGGTAATGTAAAACAAGAAGACCAGTACTTGACTTGGAAATGCCCATGGCGCTGTAACGCCGACGTTCGGGTGCGCCTTTTACCAACCGACCGTTGTACCTCCCACAGCAAACGGCTGGATGGAGAACCTACTTTTTGGTTGAGTATCTGAGCGTTGGAACCTATTTCAACGACCATTCTAACATCTGGCAGGATGGCAACCAGGTCTGTGTGCCCAATGTAGTCTCCGCATCATCCCATTGCCTCTGTTGGCTATGCTTGACAGCTTTCCTTTTTTTAGACATCTGAGACGTGTAATGCAGCAAATCCGCCCGTTGGACCCGCACAAAACACTGTCGACAAGGATTGCATCAAATCTAGTTTGTCCTTTCCTCATTTCGTTCATTGCCTTTCCGTCCAACTTGCGCGTCTCATCCCTGTCTCTCTATGCCTGCACCAACAGATGGAACAGGAACGGGTAACTGCTATTTTGTTGACTCAACAGCGAGTAATTCCTGGCGCATGCTTCGAATTATCTCATCGACCGAAAATACAGCCTATGTGGAATACGATCCCTCCTGGCAGTTTAAGGCGGCTGAAGATGGTACTGGACTGCAATGGTACGACGTTTTCTCACTGTCTCCTCTCGAGACCCTTCCTTGATTCCGCGGTATCGGGTGAAGTGACGACTTTCGTGTTCTGCTGAATAGGTATGAACTGTATGATCTGGACCAAGATCCTTATCAGATGCACAATTTGTTTTCAAACACAAGCAGTGACGATCGGCTGCGCTATCACAACTTGCTGAGTGCTGCTTGGTCCTGTAGCGGATCGACCTGCCCATGATGGCTGTTGTTTTCTTTTAGTTTGTTGTTCTCTTTTTGTCAAACTCCACGGCGAGTGGAGACCATTTTTGGGCTGCGAGATGGCGCGCAAGGCTGGGGAAAAAAAAACTGCGTTTTTTTGGGGAAGCGTTTTGAGAGGGGTTTGAGAGACGCCCGTCGGGACGGGGCAAGAAATTTGTTGGTATCTCGAGGTCAATTGAACCAGCTGCAGTCGGCAAGCATTCACAGTGACCAGATCAGGTGCATCTTTTGAAATAGCTGTAGAGTCGCTCGATCCAGAGCACGACAAGGAGAAACAATGGGAGTCACGTCTATTATCACCAAAGGCAGCTGCGAAGGACGGGGTTCTCTCATGTGCCTCCCATGAGGCACTCGGTGAGTTTGCCTCCTCCTTTGTGGATCTGCTTGGCCAGCTCGCCCGCTGCGCCGAGGCCCGTGGTGTGTACCAGCCGGGGCTGGACGAGGCCTTTGTTCCTCGGTGGAAGGGTCGCTTTGCGGCGCTGGTCCATCAGGTGAACGCTGACCACATCCAGCGCCACTTTGGCGGTGTCTGCCTGCGCTCGTCGTAGGTAGGCACCGCCTCGGGGGTCCCT
>NW_001865076.1:0-771 GCF_000002865.3 Monosiga brevicollis MX1
AACCCTAACCCTAACCCTAACCCTAACCCTAACCCTAACCCTAACCCTAACCCTAACCCTAACCCTAACCCTAACCCTAACCCTAACCCTAACCCTAACCCTAACCCTAACCCTAACCCTAACCCTAACCCTAACCCTAACCCTAACCCTAACCCTAACCCTAACCCTAACCCTAACCCTAACCCTAACCCTAACCCTAACCCTAACCCTAACCCTAACCCTAACCCTAACCCTAACCCTAACCCTAACCCTAACCCTAACCCTAACCCTAACCCTAACCCTAACCCTAACCCTAACCCTAACCCTAACCCTAACCCTAACCCTAACCCTAACCCTAACCCTAACCCTAACCCTAACCCTAACCCTAACCCTTCATCTTCTTCAACCCCCTTCTCTCATACTCCTCTCTCTCATACACCCCTTCATTCTTCCTTCCTTCCTACCTCTCTACCTTACCTCTTTATCACCATTACTTCTTTTTCTTCATCTTTCCACATACTCTTCTTTATCCTTCTCATCCTTCTCATTTCCCAAATATTTTCTCCCTTCATCATTCTATTACTTCTTATCATATTCTATCCCTCTCCACCTCTCACCCCACCTCTCCCTTCCTCATTCTTCACCTCTCCACCTCTCCCTCCACCTCTCCCTCCACCTCTCTCTCCACCTCTCTCTCCACCTTTCCCTCCACCTCTCCCTCCACCTCTCCCTCCACCTCTCTCTCCACCTCACTCTTCATCTCTCTCTCCACCTCCCCCTTCCTCTCTTCAC
>NW_001865076.1:13569-17019 GCF_000002865.3 Monosiga brevicollis MX1
TCGCTCGCTCCCATCTCTTTAATCCTTCTCCTTCGTTCAATATCTTCCGTTTACCTTTCCCATCCTTCTCCTCTCTCGCCCCATCTCGCACCTGTATTTTTTATTTTTATTTTATTGATCTTTTACCTTCCCGCTCGTCCCACCCGCCACCTGTTGCGCTTCCCCTCTCCAAATCTCTCTTCTCCTGAAAGTCGACTTTCCAAACCGATCATCTTTCCCTCTACTCTTGCTGCTCTTTCAATCACACATTTTGCCAAACGCCGCCTCCCTGTCCTGCTCCCTCAAATCCATCTGCTTTGCATATTCCTGATTTTCAACCTGATTGCCGCATTTTCATCTTCCCCTCCGCCGCTTTGTTGCTTAATTCCTACTTCACGCTCAATGATCCTGTACCGTCCTCACGCCACCTACTTCCCTTTCTATCGACTTGTATCCTTGCACGCGTTTCAAACTTTTGCTTCCTCGCCTTGATATTATAAATTGATGTCTTTCAACGATCCTTCTACTAACGCATTAGCGGTTAGCCTCCGATCGTGTCGCTGTTAGCGGTTGCGCCAAACCCACACGACAATAAACATCCCGAATGATTCGATTGAGTACCGACAGTACAGCGCACCAAAAGCTCGCACGTTGACATGGCATGTCAAGTTGATGGCCGCCACGACAAAAAGAACCCAAAAATTGAACAAATGCGAGCGACGGGCCATTCGCGAAGACCGAGTGACAGCCGGGCCCCTGGTCACAATTTTCGGCACACGTCAAAACAAAGCATACGCCATCTGCTTCACGCGCTTTCGGTACTCATGATGGAGTTCTCGTCCACCTGGAACCATCCTGTGACACGCAAGCCCAACCATTAGTACCCCCTCAAAGCGGCTCAAACAAAGCAAATGGCGCGCCTCAATACCAAATGGCAGCCTGCCCCCTGGTCACAATTTACGGCGTACGTCGCAAAAAAGCTCACCTCGCATTTTTCACACGCTTTCGCTGCTCGATATGGAGTCTTCATCCACCGTTGGCGGCCCTGTGACCCGCCAGCCCCACCATTAGTACACCCCCTCGAAACGGCCAAGCAAGCGCGCTCCTCAGCCAACACCAAATGGCAGCCGGGCCTCTGGTCACAGCTTTCGGCGCACGTCAAAACAAAGCTCACCTCGCATTCTTCACACGCATTCGGTGCTCACTGTGGAGTTCTCACCTACCGTTCTCCGCTCTGTGACACGCCAGCCACACCATTAGCACCCCCCTCAAGGGCCAAAAAAAAAAAAAAAAAAAAGGCGCGCCTTGGCTCCTCAGCCGACACCAAATGGCAGCCGGGCCCCTGGTCACAACTTTCGGCGCACGTCAAAACAAAGCTCACCTCGCATTCTTCACACACTTCCAGTGCTCACTGTGGAGTCCCCATCCACCGTTGGCCGCCCTGTGACCCGCCAGCATAACCATGAGTACCCCCCTCAAAGCCCAAGAAAAAAACAAAGGCGCGACTTGGCTCCTCAACCAACACCAAATGGCAGCCGGCCCCCTGGTCACAGTTTTCGGCGCATGTCAAACCAAAGCTCACCTCGCATTCTTCACACGCGTCCGCTGCTCACTGTGGTGTCCTCATCCACCAGCGGCTACCCTGTGACACGCCAGCCTCATCATTAGCACCCCCTGGAGGCCAAAAAAAAAACAAGAGGCGCGACTTGGCTCCTCGGCCAACACCAAATGGCAGCTGGGCCCTTGGTCACAATTTTCGGCGCACGTCACAACAAAGCTCACCTCGCGTTCTTCACACGCTTCCGCTGCTCACTGTGAAGTCCTCATCCACCGTCCGCCGCCCTGTGACCCGCCAGCCCCACCATTAGTACCCCCCTCGAAACGGCCAAAACAAGAACAAAGGCGCGCCTTGGCTCCTTGGCCAACACCAAATGGCAGCCGGCCTCTTGGTCACAATTTTCGGCACACATCAAAGCAAAGTTCACCTCGCATTCTTCGCACGCTTCCGCTGCTCAATGTGGAGTCCTCATCCATCGTCGGCCGCCCTGTGACCCGCCAGCCCCACCATTAGCACCCCGCTCAACGGCCAAAAAAAAAACAAAAGGTGCGCCTGGGCTCCTGGGCCAACACCAAATGGCAGCCGGCCCCCTGGTCACAGTTTTCGGCGCACGTCAAAAAAAAGCTCACCTCGCATTCTTCGCACGCTTCCGCTGCTCAATGGGAAGTATTCATCCACCTGGGGCTATCCTGTGACACGTCAGCCCCATCCTTAGAACCCCCCTGAACGGCCCCCCCCAAAAAAAGCAAAAGGCGCGCCTTGGCTCCTTGGCCAACACCAAATGGCAGCCGGGCCCCTGGTCAGAGTTTTTGGCGCACGTCAAAACAAAGCTCACCTCGCGTTCTTCACACGCTTCCGCTGCTCACTGTGAAGTCCTCATCCACCGTCCGCCGCCCTGTGACCCGCCAGCCCCACCATTAGTACCCCCCTCGAAACGGCCAAACAAGAACAAAGGCGCGCTCCTCAGCCGACACCAAGTGGCAGCCGGGCCAGTGGTCACAATTTTCGGCGCACGTCAAAACAAAGCTCACCTCGCATTCTTCGCACGCCTCCGCTGCTCACTGTGGAGTCCTCATCCACCTGCGGCTACCCTGTGACACAGCACTACCGTCAGAAACGCCCGGCGTTTCGCGCGTCAAAAATCGCAAAAATCACTCTTGCTCTTGACTCTGGCAGCGGGCAACATGGATAGCATCTTCAAAAGAGGGCCTAAGATCGGTTTCTCACCTGCATTTGAGCGGGAGTGCTTCGTGCCGGATCTGACCAGGCACCGTGGCTCTTGGGCCTCGCTAGCGCGTCCATCAGCGCACGAGCCATCGCGGCTCCTCATGGGTAGATCGAGGAATTGTCTTGACAACAAATGGCAGCCCAACACGAGATCAGCAAGAATGGTCCATCCATGACGGTCACGCGGCAATGTCGTTTGGCCACCCGTTCATCCATGACGTCGCTTGCACCTCGGCAGCACTTGCCCGTCGCGCCACAACGACGACAACGCACCACCAGGAGCGCGCGCGCGCCCCGCCCATCCGCTTCATCGTGGCGTGTCTGTGAGAAAAAAAAAAAAAATGAAGCCAAAAGCAAAGGGAAGGAAGAGAGGCAAGGGGTTAATGAAGCAAAGATTCATTTTATTGAAGCAAATCATAGCCAGTCAAAGTAAAAAGATGCAGTCGATTTAGCAGTTATTGAAGATAATAAAGATGATGACATTCTGACATTCGGTTCTGTGTTCTGATTCTCAAAAGACTTCCCTCATGTCCTTTGAAGTGACACCGCTCACAACCACGATTAGATTCGCATCGATGTCCAGCCTTCAGGACAGGTTTCGCCTGTCGAATGGTACATCGCATACAGTAAGCATCCATCAACTTCAGAACGCCAATAAACTTGTCAGCCGCCGCGTGGTGCATCAG
>NW_001865076.1:17076-43715 GCF_000002865.3 Monosiga brevicollis MX1
TCGGCCGAATATTGGCGCGACGTTGTGCCGATTCGGTGGCGTAGCCGCAGCAGATACCGTGGCTTCAGAGCGAGTGGTAGCAGTAGCGGCAACGGTGGCGGTGCGCGTGCCACTTGATGCTGCTCGTTTTGCTGCGGGAAGAGGCGACTCTGCTGCTTGCGCCGCTGTTGAAGAAGCAGCAGCTATGCACGTGACATCCGATGCCGTTCGCTTGGATGTTGAGGGAGCAGGGCTGGTAGCAATGCCGTTGCCATCGTCGTCATAATCGTCAGACCCAGGGGCACATGTACTTTCAGCAGCCAGCGGCACTCGCTTACGCCGCAGTGTACCCGAGGCTGAGCTTGCAGCCGATCGCGCCGGAGAGGAGGTTGAACCCGAGGCCGATGGTACTGGCACGCAAATGATCGAGGCCGACGGGGTTGGCGTGTGTTTCGTGGGGGTTGGCTGTGCTGCTGACTGCATGACTGGCTGTGGCGTGCTCTCGCCCTCTGCCAACTTGGTTTGCACCGGGCCACGCGCCTCTTGCTGTAAAGGCGCCTCGTCATCAGCATCAGAGACCATGGGTGAAGCTGGCACCGACATGGATGCTGTAGCTGCCTCATCAATCCAAGCAGCACTCGTCTGCATCTGTGGCACGGCAGCATCCGTCATTGGCCCTGCATTTGTCGCCACCACAGCCGTGTCCTGGGCACGTGGAGTGCTTCTGCTCGACTGCGCCGCAACGGCAGCTCGTCCTGAAGACGCTGCCGTTTCGACGTTTGATGCTGAAGCTACATCCAAAGCGGACTCTGGCCCGATCGATTCTTTTTCCTCGAGCCGTGCTGCAGGTGGCTCAGACAACACATCTTCCTCCTCCGCCATCGCCTCGGGCTCTGCTTCCACATGCGCCACACTCAACGCTTGGGCAGCGCGCTGCTGGCGCGCAGCTCTTGCTGGCTCCAGGCGCTGTGCTGTTCCTGCGCACACGTCACAAAGCGGCTGGCCGGCAGCAAAGCATGTCGCGGCGCGGGGATCTAGCAACTTGCCGAGCGCCCAGCTGCGGCACGCACTGCCCTCGACAAACTTTTCCATGCCTGGTGCTGGCCCACGTCTCACTGGTAGCCACAGCTCGGCAGTTCCACCCTGTTTATCGCGACCAGCCCGACCAAAGGCCTAGCCCAAGCACATGTACACCATCAGCAAAACCAATTATTTTCAAATCCATCAAGTCACACGACCGCTTGAGCAACAACGTACCTGGGCCAGCGTATAGACGTTGTAGCCGTTGCCATACCACAGCACGTGGCGAATGGTGAGCAAATCCACACCCGTGCTGAGGCAGCTGGTGGCCACAATGACGTCGCATTCACCCCGTTGCCACTGTGCCACATGGTCCTTTTGCGCCTTCTCCTCCAGGTCGGTGTAGTAGGGCAAGGCCATGTAGCCGTATGCGTGCAGCTGGTCACACAGCAGCTTCACCTCGTTCACGGTGTCACAAAAGACCATCATGTGCACACGCTCCCCATTCGCCTGACGCATCATCCGCTGCGTGTCCACAATGGCTTGCACATGCGACAAAAAGTTTAGCTGGTTTCCGTGAAGCACACGCAGCTGCAGATCGCGACGCATCGTCTCCAAACGGTACACCTTGCCCCCGACTTGCTGCCCCAGCTTTCGAAACAGATGCTCCTGGTCCCCGATGCAAAGTGTGCCCGTCAACGCCACGCGTTTGATGTTGGTCCATCCGCCAGAACCCACACTGGCTGCGACTTCGTCCATCACATCTCGGTAGCTGGCATCTGAGATGAGGGTGTGCGCCTCGTCCATCACCACGGTGCGGATGCGCTGAAAGCAGACCTTCCCGTGTAGGGATTCAGATCCCACGCGGACAAACATGTCGCTCGTAACGATGAGCACGTCCAGGCCATCTGCCACCTGTGTAGAGGGACCAAGCCATCGCTGGGCACTGTGACCTGCGCCTTGAAATCGCCGCAATAAATCGTTGGCCACGGCCACAAACGGCACAATCCACAGCAGCGTACAAGCATGCGGGCGACAGCCCAGCTTGGGCAGGGTACAAAATGTTTTACCCATGCCTGTCGGTGCAACAACAATTAGCCATCCATCTTCCGGCCGGTGCTGGTCAATGGCCACAGCCAGGTCCAACTGTTCTTGGCTGTTGAAACTGTGGCCCCACGAGATGCTTGCCTGCTTGGCCAGCTGGGTCATGTAGGGTACGTCATGCTCGGCCCTCGTGTTCATGATGATACGCCCGTTTGCCTCGGGCGAGAGGTCAGTCACCGGGTTCCAGCTGATGGGATAGCGAGCTTCCAATGCTTCTTGGTTCGCGGTCAACTCGGCTATGCTGCGCTTGCGATCTAGTCCAAACAAAGCATGCCATTTTTGCGAGGCCACTTGATGCATCAGTCGCGACGACATTTTGGTTTGCACATGGTCACTGGCTGTGCGCGCATAGGCCCGCTGGGCCGTGCCCCCAGAGTGTTGAGCTTGAGTGTGGATCAGGCTGCCCAGGGCGCCGGTCGTCTCGGCCGACAGTCGGTTGATCACAAACGTCGTCATCCAGAAGGTTGCGGCGTGTCGCCACGTGGCCACTCCCAGCTTTGGCCGATGCAGGTACGTGGTCATTTGTCGACGAAATGCCGCATAAATGGTGGCTGGGCTGACCATCGTCTGCAGGGGCGCAATGTTGAAGAGCAGGTGGCTGTTGTTGTAGTGGTTTCGAGCGTCCCGAACCTCGCGTCGCAGAGTCATCGTCTCGTTGTGGCTCATGTAGTCGAGCAAATCTTCGTCGTCCTGCTCGGCATTGTAAATGCCATTCTCGTCGTCCAGCCTGCCCCGCTTTTGCAGCATGTGCTCCAGAGGCTTGCACAGCAGTAAATACATGAATATCAGCGTGCTGATTTCCTAATCCATGTATAGAAAAATATGCTGTTCGTTCAGGGATAGCCAGTAGGTCTTGCTCAAGCGGGTCAATATGGAGAGCTGCTTCTCGGCAAAAGACGCGGCTCGTTGCCGGCCCACGCCGTTTTTGTAGGACAGCCCTTGAGAGGCTCGTGGCGGCAAACCTAGATCCAGGCATGCATGCGTGAGTGGCGTCCATCAGCACCAGCGGGCACAAAAAAAAAAAAAAAAAAAGCCCGCCTGATTCCAATCGTACCTCCGGCAATGTGCGTGTAGGTGAGTGCTAGCTCGTTGAACCTGCACACATATAAAAGCCATGTCCGCACCCTGTCCTCGAACCCATGCTCTGTACTTGTAAACTGGCCACGAAAAGGGGCTGGCGTGCCAATGTTGAGAATGTTTTTGATCAAACGAAGCAGGATTTGGGCAGTATTTTACGCCATTGTGTATTCAGCAGCGGTTGCAGCCATCAATGATGGACTGGCCTACCAGTACCAGTAGGGTGCCGCGTCGAGAGGTAATTATTTACAAAGAAACAAGCATGCTCAAAACCAGGGTAGGCATGTGGCACAATTTGAGCCAGCCGCTCAAGCCAACCACAGCCATTTGGCAGGCAAAGACCCCCCCTCCCCCCACGCGCGCCCAGCAGATCCCTGTCATTGCTAGCTGGCGAGCATCCCAACTTCTTGACACGCATTGACTTAGGCTGGTAGTTGGTATCAATTATAATCCGACCATTCAAACAAGCATGACCAAATGATGGCCCGATCGAGCGTCACATGCAACTACAGCCCAGCGTCAACCCACAGTCTTAATAGTCACGTGCTGGTTTTGCCCTCTTCAATCGAATTGAGCTGGCAAGGAGACAAATCATTGAACAGACTTTGCGAAGAATGAGCAGAAGTGCTAGTGCTCGAGGTTGCGCGAGCAGAAGTGCTAGTGCTCGAGGTTGCGCGAGCAGAAGTGCTAGTGCTCGAGGTTGCGCGAGCAGAAGTGCTAGTGCTCGAGGTTGCGCGAGCAGAAGTGCTAGTGTTCGAGTTTGAGCGAGGTTTGCAGCGCGGTGGACTACCAGACGCCGCGAAGGCCATCTTCACCTCTTCGAGGCCAGTACACTCATTGCACAATTTGATCGCATTATTGAATTGCAACTTCTCCAACGCCTTGACCAATTTCGCACGGGCACCATTTGCCACAAGAATGCTCTCAGCCACGCGAGCCAATGCATAGCCATCATGAGACTTTTGTAGCGGCAGATTTTGCCGAGCTTTGGGGTGACGGAACTTCTTGAGACTGCCTGCGCAGTTGTAACCAGACACATACTGTTCGCCTTCATTCCGACTCAAGTCAAAGTCAATCAGGAAAGCCACCGGCTCCTCTGCTGTCGCTTCTTCAGTTGCCGCATTTGCTTCCGCTGTAGGCGCTGGCGCCGCTGAGGCCGCGTCCATTGAGGCTGCTTTCACTGAGGGCTTTCTCTCTTCTTGCGAAGGCGCTCGGCTTGGGGATGGCGTTTTATCCTCGTCGTTGGTTTGATCTTCCATCTTCCAGCCTGGCGGCTTGGTCATCCAATCCTCCAGCTGCCAGCTGTTGCAAAAAAGTATGTTGCGGAGCAAGATGTCGCCGTGCACAATGCCAAAATTGTGCAACGCTTGCACCTGCTCAACAACGCTGGCCAGCTGTTTGTGCGCATTGCGGCCGCATGGAGCTGTCTTCACCCGCGGGTATCGGAGGAGCTTCACACCCTCCGCGAGGGTGTCCACCACCCACGCCTTGTAAAACGTGCCAGTCTTTTCCAACGCGCCAAGCGCTTCCAGCACCTCGAACGGCGGCTCGCGAACATCAGTGGGAGCAATCTGATACAAACATGTGCTCAAAGCCCCAGATCGGCGACCCCAGTAGTCGTAGTGCTTGATGACCCACGACTCCGACTGACGTTCGTAAACCTGCACGTTGGGCCCGTACGCGGCGCTACATGTCCAACCCTTCATGCCCCGATCCGGGCAGGGAAAGGGCTCGCAGTCGGATGGCAGCTGAAACTTGTTGCCACGACGGGCTTCGATGATACCAGGCAGGCGATTCGTGACAAAATCCTTGCAGGCTGTCAAAAGCGCCCAGACAGCCCGCTGGTCGTTGGCGTCGGTCGAAATTTTGGCGGATCCAAGTCGAAGAAAGGCCAGAAAGTATGTCTTATTTGCTTCGCGCAAGTCAAACATGTCTGCGACCACCTCAACCTCCTTTGGGCGCGTCACGTGCAGGACCAGATAGGCGGTCACAATGTCCTTACACACGTTGATGTTGGTGAGAGGATAGAACAGGTGTTGCCTTTCCTGTCGCATATCGTATTTCGTCGGCAGGATGCCAAGCCGCACAACCTCGTTGCCCACTTGGCCACCAAAGTTGTCAAAGTGCTTGCGTTCCATTTTGCACTCGCCCATGACGACCGGATGCCACTGGGAGTCAACTCCCACCCAGTCAGCGTGCGTGGCGCCGCTGCCGATTGATGCCTGGTGTGAAAAGCGCACGACCTTCCTGACTGGTTCCTGCTCAGGGCTGACTACAGTCGTGACAAAGTGCTCGTGCAAAGCCGGTGTAATAACCGTCGAGAAGTAAGGCTCGTGCCTCAGGGTCGCGTGCACGTGGCTGAGGCACGAATATGCGGATATCAAATCGGTATGGATGCCTTCTTGAGGCAGAACGACATCAGGAGACAACAGCGCTTCAGCTTGCTGAACGATCTCAAGGGCCAAGTAATGAGAGCTCGGAGGCAGCACCACAATGCCAAAGATCTTGTCATTGCTGTTGATGTCACTAATCCTTGGAGTCTCGGAAGGTGGCTTCTCAGGCAAATAGCCTGCTGCCTCACTTGGAGACGCCTTTCGAACCCAAGTGTGCCCTGAAAAAATCAATATAAGTAACAAAAAACATTGACAGTGGTCAATTAGAGCATCCAGAGGGCACAGACGGGCAGGCGGGGCAGTCTGTCGACTTTCAAGCCCGAGCGAAGCTTTACCTGTAATGGACAGATAGGTCTGAAGAAAGTCACTGTTGACTAGGTGATGCTGGTATCGATAGCACAGTAGAGAAAATTGGTCGGTTGACATGGTTGCTAGACGATCCAACAGGTTATGGCCTCGAGGAACCTCGAAATGGTTCTCAAGGAAAGTACACTGACAAGCACGCCGACACCGACAAGTGAGAAGAGGCATTGCACCATCCTTCATCCCAGACAATTGCATTGTTGCACAGCGGGTGAGTGAGGGAGAGAGGTCGGGTATTGATGCACCAACCACTTCATTCAGCTTCTCCTTGCGCTCACGCTCCTCCTTCTCCTTGCGCTCATGCTCCTCACGCTCCTGTTTGCATATCTGCACGATAGTGCTCTCGTCGAAATTCAAATCCCGGAGCTGCCGCGCAAGTGCAACCACGTCCAGACCCACACTCATGCTTGTGCGTCACGCGTTCGGCACAACAAGCGGACCCACGGCCAATCGAGCGGCGATCGAGTTGGGAGAACGTGCAAAGAAAGACGAAGAAGAAAGAAAGAAAAAAAAACGGTGATAATGAGTCGAAGAAAGAAAAGAAAAAAAAGGTGACAATGATCAAAAGCAAAGCGAAAGAAGAAAAATGCTCCATCAGCATCGGCTGTACTTCCAAACCTCAGTATTGGATCTAAAAATAGAACAATTGGTGGCTATTTTGCTTTTTTTTGAGAGACATGGAAAGGAATGGAGAGCGGAGAAGAGAGTTGGCGGGATCGAAGAAATCTCAGGGTTGCAGAAAGAGGGATAAACAGAGGTACAGCGAGATGGAGATACAAAAGGCAGAGATTAGTGAGCGTCGAGATTGAAATGCAGTTGCTGTCTTGCTCAATCAATGCCGTTCTGCCTTATGCGCATCCTGTCAACTTTGAGTTGGCGTTGGACGGCTTCTGTCTTTACCCTAACCCCAAGCTCTTTGATTTACACAAGCATCTCGCCTTTCCTTGGCCATGAAGCACGTGATTGATGGATCTCATCAGGGGGGCAAATTATACCGCCATGTAATTACGTGCGTATAATTAAATTGATGATGAGCGCCATCATTGTTTGCAGCGCCCTGCTTTGACTTCTCGGCCGTAAACGCCACAACAAGAACTCGGGCAAACACTCGTTTCGATTCTTGGAAGATAGTACATGAGCTCTTATGGTCACTGTCCTGTCCTGTGTCTTGGCTGTCGTTTGCCCTTTATCATCAGACCAACGTCTGATGATGCCTTTGGACTATGTTATTGTATGCATTGAGCTGTATCTGCTCGCGATAGCAAGTGCTGCTTTGACATTGAACAGTCCAGCGTTTTGATTAATCGACAAGGAACAGGAGTGTTGTTTAGCCATTGCAGTGTTGCTTCCGCGGCACCATGGCTACTTGACGAGCGGGTACGTGTGGGGCGAGCGTAGCTGCGCGGTTTTTGACGAAGCGCGCACGCGTAAGCTGCAGCGCTGGCTGTAACATGCTTGTGTTGGGGTGGGGTAGGGAGCTGACGAATGCAATGGACACGGGGGCAAACTGGTCAAGAGACTCTAGCAGAGGTGATGGCATTGGTGTGCATTTTTCATACTCGATCGTCATGTGCGTGATACCTGAGAGTATTCAATTTTATTTTTTTATCTGCATGCAACACTGCTGCGATTGTCATGGCAGCCTGATACCATTCTTTGTCTGTCATGTTTGACGTGCAAACAGCAGTCATTGCCATATCCATCAAGGCATCCAAGAACCTGCCACTCAGATCTAGGCGTCCAACAACGCTGCGACGCTCAGTTCTTGCAGTGCACAATCTTGAAAAGCGTCTGGCTCCACGCGCCAGCCAACCCCAAATAAGACTGCAATCAAAGCCTTGAAATGATGCTTCTGCTCAGCTGAGATAAGAGCTTGCACTAAACCATTCATTGTACTGTGAACAATGCAAGAAACGAACCATACAACACAAAAGGATACGGTGTCAAGGGATGTTCCTACCCTCCGGATCACTGCTGTGGAAGAAGCCAGGCCGACAACTGGCGCAGGGCAGATTGATAACCAGCTGACGATCAAGCAAGTAAAGTTACATGAGATAAGAAGCATAAAAAGACGGCTGAGTGATCATGGCGTAATTTGAGTCGTGACTCTTACGCTCCGACTAAGATTGAATGAGACTTGACGATCTCACCTTCTGAAATCGAGCTTTGATATGATCTGGGCCGGTGGCTGGCACAAAGCATCTTCAAAACCAGTTCATTTCATCGAGTCAAGAAGCGTGAGAGTGTAAAGAGATCTCGATTGATCCGACGCCTGTTTAGACGACAGCCAAGTGAACTCTCATTCTTCTACAGCGGCAGTCAACTTAGAGGAGATATATACGGGAAAGGTACAAAGTAAAATGACACTTCCGGTCTACCGGACGGTACTCATGTCTCGATGGCGGGAACAATCACAATGTTTCACATGGCTCCTTGACGAGCACCGTGAAGGATAATCAAACATCATTGCCAAAACTGGCGTCTTCCAGTGCTCCAATAGCTTCTGGACATGCGTCTAAGCTTGTAGTCCAATACATAACGGTGCTTCTTGTGCTTCTTGTCTTTTTGTGCTCGCAGTTACTCCGCTTACCCTCCGGCAAGCCGCCCACATCACCAGCTCGCGCAGCGGCGCAGCCGCCAATATTGAGACACCATGGCCATCAGTCGATGTCATGGGGAATGAAGACGGGGCTATTCTTCGCTCTTTTTTCGGTGGTTGTTGGACTGTTCTGCTTCAAACATTTGGCAAAGCTCACCCGGCCCATTGACTTTATTTTTTGTTTGCACAGCGATCCACAAACCAACCCCAAGCGTCACGCATTTCAATTCGTAGATGCAGCTTGAGCGGCGGACGTTAGAGCGGCCACGCAGTCAACAAGGGTTTGTAGATCTTGGATGTTGAACAATTGAGGATCCACGCGCCAGCCGACGCTACAAAAAATAGCAACGGCGCACCGCCAGCGTCTGGCTTGCTCCGCATGAATCAAGCCTTGGACTGGCGCCACGTTGAAATTCGATGAGAACGACAAAGTGCGGACAATCACATGGAAATCGCGTTCGTACCATCGGAATTTGAAGTTTGGTAGGAGCAAGGGGTGCGAATTACGTTCAATAGCACTGCAACCATCTATGAAGTGAAACAGATTCGTCGGTATGCAAGCTTGCCTCTGCAATCAGTACCGAAAATAAAAAAAAAGGCCCACCTCCAGCTCGATGTGAGCCTCGCGAAGGAGCAGATCCAAGGGTCGTACACCGTGCTGCCACACAGCAGGCCATCAGGTATTAACCGCAGGTGCTGCAGAATAGCAGATAAGGTACGGCATCGTGATAATTGGCTTACAAGATCTCTCGCATCTGGGTCGGCACCGTGACTCAAAAGCTGCTGGGCAACCTTTCGGCTGGCCGAGAAGGCGTTGCAGGCTGCATGGAGTGGCGTGTTGCCGCGCTATATACAATCAACTTTCAGAAACATGAGGCACGTGTTCTTTTTTTTTTTTTCTTTTTTTCTTTTTTTGTGGAGGGGGAGGGGGACAAACTGGAGAAACGGCCATTGAAAGCCGCTTGAGTGTGCGAGGGAGGCAGAAGCGCGATGGCAAGGGATGGGGTAGCGTCCAGAATGAAGTCACAACATCGGAAAAGGGAAGCAGGCTCAAGATAGAACGAAACAGAGCGGGGTGCAGGGAGCACCTACAAAACGCGGACGCAAAATGGGGAAGAAAAGGGATGGCGGGAAGGAAGAAGAGGAGCAGGAGGCAGAATGGATGCGAACGCTGGGCAGGGTGTAGAGGAGCGAGAGACGGAGCAAAGGCGACGAGCAGCGGGAGCAGGAGCAGCAGCCAGAAGAAAGAAAGAAGAAGGAGGTACTGTACTGACGTTGTCTCTGGCTTTAGCATCAACACCGTGCTTCAACAGCATCTCCACCACCGTAGCATGACCCTTGAAGCAAGCCCTGTGCAGTGGTGTAATGCCAAGCTGTGGGATGATGCCAGCATTTTACACAGATACATCATCAGCATCATCATGATGTGGTCCCAAAACACGGGGGGTCAAGGGGGGAAAGAGAGAGGTACTGCACTAACGTTGTCCTTGGCTTTAGCATCAGCACCGTGCTGCAACAATATCTCCACCACCTTGACATGACCGTTAATGCAGGCCAAGTGCAGTGGTGTATCACCATGCTGTGGGATGATGCATCAGCATTTTGCACAGGCCCAGCATCATCATCATCATCATCATCATCATCATCATCATCATCATGTGGGACAGTTGTATCATCATCGGGGAAGCAAGGGGGGAAGGGCGGCACTGTACTGACGTTGCTCTTGGCTTCAGCATCAGCACCGTGTTGCAACAGCATCTCCACCACCTTGACATGGCCCTTCATGCAGGCCATGTGCAGTGGTAGAAGGCCCCACTGCGTGATGATGCATACATACAGAGTACATGCCATTGTATATGCCCCATGTTCTACCAAAGTGGAATCAACATCATTTCCAACAGCACATACGTACCATATCTTTGTATTGGGCAGCTTCTTGAATGCGATGTTGGTTCCAACTGGTCAGCAGCTGCAGCGCCTCTTGTGGGTCTGACGAAAAACATGCCTTGTGCAGCTGCTTTCCATCAGCACTCATGGTAACGGTATCTCTCTGTCAGCACCGCCCTATCCGCCACCAATTTCATGAGCCCCCTCCAAGCACAACTCGTCTGGCAACCCCAAAATTCGGGGTGGGACGCGCAGCTTCCGAAACGGCAGCCAGTCAGCGGGCTTGCTCGCCCCTTTTGGTGGGCCAAACGACTCACGTCTGGTCAACTCTTCTCTGTGAAAGTTGCGAGTACAGATGGACTCGTTTGCCCAAGCACACGCAAACGGCTCTGAGGCGCGATTAGAGGCAACGACACCACGGGTCAGAAGAACAAGGGCAGCGATGCTCTCAACCCCCGTCGATCGAGAGTCCAGTACCAAGCACAAGCAATCAGTCACCACAAACAAAGCAGAATACGTCGAGTAGCCCGCTGATGCCAATGTCGACACCGATGCCAAACAGCGATAGGGGGTAGCAGGGAAGAAGAAGGAAAGTGCAGTCAAGACATGTGAATTTTTTTTATTTTTTATTTTTTTTTCTCTTCTTTTGAGAAGAAAAGTAAGGTCTCAATTGTTCACATGTCAACAGGTGAATCCGCGAAACACCAACCAAGAAAAAACAGGAATAACGATTTAAAGACGCCGAAGAACCTCAATCAAGTGAGTGTTGGCAGGGTACCAAGCAATCTTATTGTCACCAGAGCTGGCGCTGAGCACGTCCATGTCACCATCGCCGTCGAGATCGGCTGCGCGAACAAAAGTCACGACGTTGGCTGCAGTCGAGATGATGATTTCGACAGAGAAAGTGCCGTCGCCCTCGTTTCGAAACCATGCAACTTTGTTATCAGCACTGCTACCGCTGATCACATCCACATGACCGTCTCGGTCAAGGTCGGCAGCGTAGACCGAAACGGCTTGGCTCGCAGTGTTCGTGATGATCTTGGGCGGAGAGAAGGAACCGTTTCCATGGTTTTGGTACCAAGCGATCGTGTTGTCAGCAAGGCTGCTGCTCAGGACATCTGGATGCCCATCGCCATCAAGGTCGGCTGCATAGACCGAGGTTGCCCCGTCTGCGTTGGAAGTGATGACGGATCGGGCCGAGAAGGCGCCATTACCCAAGTTACGATACCAAGCAATGGTATCGTCCTCAAAGCTGGCGCTGAGCACGTCGACACGGCCATCGCGGTCAAGATCAGCAGCAAACACCGAGCGCGCACCGTCGGCAGCCGCAGTGATTACTTTTTGATCAGAAAAGGTGCCGTTGCCAGTATTGTGGTACCATGCCACTTTGTCATCGCCATAACTGGCACTCAGAACATCCATCTTGCCGTCGTTGTCTAGATCCACGGCAAACACCGAGGCCGCTCGGGCAGCATTGGCCGTGATGACTGCTTGATGTTGCGCAAAGGAACCATTGGCTTGATTGCGATACCAAACGATTGTGTTGTCAACGGCGTTGGCACTGAGGATATCCAGCCAGCCGTCGTTGTCCAGATCAGCTGCATAGATGGAAAACGCGTGTTTGGCTGTGGTGCTGATGATGTTCTCTGCAGAGAATGTGCCATCGCCAGTGTTGCGATACCAGGCCACCTTGTCATCATTGGCGCTGGAGCTGATGACATCCAGTTGACCGTCACCATCAAGATCCGCCACGGCGACTGCGGTTGCAAACGCCGCGCCAGTCGTGATGATTTTGCTTTCAAACTGAGGCAGATACAGTTCTGGGCTCAATCGCACGAGGGATCGCAACACCGTGGCAAGATCTGCCACATCAACGCCGTTGACCACCACGCGGTTTGAGGCGTTGAGAAAGAGCGTGCCACTGCCGTCCACCGTGATCGATGGCTTGCTATCAGCCGTGACCAACGTGAGGAGCAAGCAGCACAGTCCCACCACCCATGGCAGGCAAGCACCTTGCATCCACCGATCTTGCACTCGCCAACGGCACATCTTCTCCCTTTTCTTGAGACAGAAGCAAAAATCGACCCCGGTCTCGTCCTCTGACACCCCGCACACACGCGCGCGCACCCTACCCCCCGCCCCCGGCCCCGCCCCCCTGAAAAAAAAAATAAAATAAATAAAAACAACACACAGAGAGGCAGTGCAAGTCAAACGGAGCTTCTCCCTGATAAAGTCGTCTAACAAACGAGGAAAGAACAAATGGGAGCGGAGGGGAAGTATTTTACTTCTATTCCATTTTTTTTTTTTTTTTTGTTGGAGCATGGGTCGCGTCTGCTCCTGCTTCTGGCTGTTCGCGGGCAGCGCCCTCCTGGTTTACTGGGCCGCGGTGGCGAGCGGCGTTGAGACGTCCATCACGGTTGATGCGAGTGGGGACCTTTATATCAATGCTAGCAATCGTGTTGTCGTCAACAATGTGGATCTGCTGGCCGCGCTAAGGACGCTGGCCAGAGCGGTTGTTCCGCGCAGGCCCGAGCTGGTGATGCAACCGCTGGAGAGCCACGACATTACCGCCGATGCCGATGGGGCCGTGTCGGTGTACGCAGCTGACTTGGATAATGACGGTGACAACGATGTTCTTAGCGCCAGTGTCAATGACAACAAAGTTGCGTGGTATCGCAACAACGGCGACGGCACCTTTTCCAACCAGCTCATCATCACCACAGACGCCACTTATGCATGGTCGGTGAACGCAGCAGACCTGAACAACGACGGCAATCTCGACGTCCTCAGCACGAGCGCCCGTGACGGCAAGGTGGCATGGTACCGCAACAACGGCGATGGCACCTTTTCCACTCAGCTTGTGATTACCACGGATGCCGATGGGGCCGTGTCCGTGTGCGCTGCCGATCTGGACGACGATGGCGACCTCGACGTCCTCAGCGCCAGTGCTTACGACAACAAGATTGCTTGGTATCAGAATAACGGTAATAGTACCTTCTCCAGCCAGATTGTCATTGCGATTGCGGATCATGCGCGCTCGGTATACGCCGCCGACTTGGACAATGACGGAGATTTCGACGTCATCAGCGCCAGCGCGTACGACGACAGGATTGCGTGGTACCGCAACGACGGCAACGGCACCTTTTCCCCCCAGATCCTCATCAGCGCCAGCGCCGACTATGCGTGGTCCGTCTACGCCGCAGATTTGGACAAGGATGGCGACCTTGATGTTCTGAGCGCCAGCATGTACGATGATAAGATTGCATGGTACCGCAATAATGGCAACGGCACATTCTCTGCACAAATTGTTGTCACCACGAACGCCTCTGGTGCAAACTCGGTGTATGCAGCAGATCTAGATAAAGACGGGTACCTGGATATCCTTAGCGCAAGCATTTCCGACGATAAGGTTGCTTGGTACCGCAACAACGGCAACGGCATGTTTTCTACCCAGATCGTCATCACCACGGCCGCCCCATTTGCGCGTTCAGTGTACGCCGCAGATCTGGACAATGACGGCCATCTCGACGTCCTCAGCGCCAACCTGGACGGCAATGTCATGTGGTACCGCAATCAGCTTCTTCAAAACCTCGGCTAGTTCAGGGACTGTGCCCGCGCCGGTGAGTATAAAGATAAAGAACCTAAGTGCTTTAAAAGCCAGTGTATTGGCAATCATCGGGCTTGAATGGTCTGTTTTGATTTTATTTTGTTTTTCCTTGGGGGGATGGGGGGCTTCATTCAACGCGGAAGCCATAATATTTGCATGGGCTGGCTAGGCCTCGAATGGGCATGAAATTTCGCCTGGCTTGATCCCACTTGTGAACGATGGGCCTTGGCAACCAGACGCGCCACGCGACTGGGAATGCCTACTTGCCGCGTGCTCGATCGCAAATTTAATGAGTCAATGAGTCAGTTTGGAATAAATTCAAATCGAGATTCGGGATAAAGAGGAGAAGTCACACAAGGTTGGGTAGCCTAGGCCTGTCACACACACTCTCTCTCTCTCTATCTCTCGCTCGCTACTGCTGACTATTTGCAAGGCTACTCCGCAGCTCAGCAGGGCTCTGGTGGACGAAAAAGCTAAAGTGAAAGGCTCCATGGGAGAGATCCAGGTGGGCCAAGCCCTCTGATTGACCCTTTTCCAAAGCGTCATGCATGGTTTCAGGATTCATGGAATAGATCCGTGGGGAAGGCAAATTCTGCTTGTGGATATGTTCTTCAATGATGGCAGCATACTCGGCCCAGCTGTGATCGGAATCGCCCGCTCGACGCTCGAACCAGCTCTTGCGGGGGGCACACAAAAACCACATGTCCACATAGCCCTCCTGCACTGCGTCATCGTATTGGTTCAGCAAGCCACTAAGAGGAAGGATGAGGGCCGCGGCTGCCCGGAGGTTTTTATCTTCCGCCAAGGCCCGGGGTCCGACAAGACGCATGAGCATCTTGGGTTTCATATTGGCGACGCAATCACGCGTGGACGTGCTAGGTGGCCCCCGCTCCGACATTGCTGGTTTGGCATGCGTCAGGGGCGGGAGCCCAAATGGCTTGGTCAGGAAGCTTGGATCATAAGGCTTCCTGTCGATGGGGAAATCGGTCAGGTTGGCCGCGGCCACGACGTGCAGCTGGTGCTCATCAACCATGCTCATGATGGCCTCCAGGGCCGGCACACCAGTGTGGGCGAATGGACCAGCCCGTTCATCGTACACGGAGGGGGCATTTTCCACATAGTAGCGATTGATGCCTGCAAAATTGAGCATGACAAGGGCCAAGGCCCGACGCTGCCAGCGCGGAACATCCGTCACGTGGACATAGAGCTCAGCTGCAGCGTTTGCGTTCTAAATTGTGTGGAACGGAGGCCAGGGTAAGCAACGGCAACAGGTCCCAAAGCCTTGCAAACAGGACGCAAGGATGCAAAAAGGTGGCCCTACCTGCATTTGACGGGGGTTGCAATTACTGTAACCCTGTGAAGCAGAGGGTGATGGTGGATCAAGACCACAGCACATAAGGCGAGCCTGCACTGCAGATGCTGCTGTCACAGGGTGGCGGTGGGGGGGCGACATACCGAATCAAAGCCAAATTGATACTGGATCATGCGATTGGAGACTGTGTCTCGATTTGACTCTAAAAAGTCCAGGTACGTCTTGATGACATCGGTTGCTGTGCACAGGAATGGACAAGGTTTCAGCGGCGGTGTGAGCACTTGAAGCGCACGCTTTCGTTTCCTCTTTATGTTATATGTTCATGCGCTGCGCACGCACCGATAGAGTCTGGATCGCGGTTGCGATAAAAGAGTGCTTCGGCAGTTGAGAGATGATAAATGTGATGTGTGCCGCACGCGTAAATAATCTAGAGTCGAGCAAAGAAACAAAAAAAAAAAAAAAAAAAAAAAAAAAAAAAAAAAAAAAATGATGATATTGCTTCCGGCAGCTCGGAGAGTTGGATGGCAGCAGAACATGTTTTACGAACCGACATGGCAACAGACCACTCCTCTTTGGCGGAACGGGCCAGAGGGTCGAATTCAAAATGGCCGGTTGGGCAAACTCGGCAGCGCTCGCAGAGGCCAGTGCGGTCAAAAATGGAAATGTGAGGTTCAGCGACAGCTTCCTCGATAAGGTCTAGCAAATCAAACGGGAAAATTTGAGACAAGCACAACCCGAGCCAGTGAAAAAAACATGCAAGGAGCCCCCGCTGGCACAGGATTGGTGAGAGGGAAACAAAAAAAAAAGGTACTACCAAACCTACCGCCATACTGGGGGAGCTTGGCGAAACGATTCTGGGTGTCCTCCCTGAGCATGTACCCATACTCGGGTCTTGGGGAAATCGACAGGTCGGCTTGGCGAATAAACACTTTGATTAGGGCAGAGTCAACATCCGCACATGGTCAACATCCGCCCCCATGTGCAGATGTGATTGAAAGGGGAAAGTGGTGAAGATCAGGTGAGCACGGACTCGCACATTCAGGCGTGAGGTGAACCAAACACCAAAATGACGTACGGTGCTCCTTGAATTCAAGCTGGCGCCACTGATCCGATAGAATTTCGCTCAGGCGGGATGTCTAGGCGCGTGGAAAGCACGTACCAGCTCGTGAATTTTAGTGTCCACGGACAAGTAAGCATGAGACATGGCTGCAGGGGCCTACCTCCCAGACGCGGGGAGCGATTTGCAAAGGGTAGCCTGGTAGATCGGCAGGTGGGTTTGTGATGGCTTCAAACAGCTTTTTGGCCATTTGATCCTCTAAGGCAAGGCAGTGGGTGGACCAAGCGGGGCGCTTCAGCGCAAGGGGGGGGAGGGGAGGAGAGTGCCCAGGCAAGCAAGGGCCAAGGAGAGGACTTGATGCAACATGGACACTCACCAACGCGAAGCTCACGATCGGCAACAATCACGTATCGGATGGGCTCGGTGTACTGCAACAGCCAGAAGCAAAAAGGGGTTCAAGCCCACGAACCATGAGGTGCGATGCCCTTTGCACCAACCACCAACCACCGGCCCCCACCACGTGCCACTCTTTGTCTCTTGGCCACTTGAAAAAGAAAAAAAAAAAAAACGCCATCTGACGCGATGCCGTACCTGCATGCCGATGGAACGCTCGTGGGTGTAGCCGATGATATTGTTGTACAGGAGGACGGTGGTACGGGGGCGTGTGTTGAGAAGGGTCATGATGGCTTCCTTTTCCACCTCATGGAGCAAAACGTCGGCAAAGGGGATCACAAGGTGAAAGTGGCAGACGCCGCGCTGCGCGGCCCATTCGGGCATCGACTTGTTGGTGGGTGACAAGGTCTGACGACTATCCAACACCACCGCGAGGTTGCAGGGTGCAAGGCCATCCTGACTAAGCGGCGAGGTCAAAATCCGATCCGGCCGCTCAAAGGGCGCACTCGGGGCCCAATCGGCCGGCTGCAGATACGCCAGCGCCGACGGCCAGGCCACGCCCAGCCCGAGCACCAAGAGACGCAAGCACCACACGCCCCTCGTCATCATCTCGATAATCTTCTGCAAAATGTCCATCACATCTATACAGTAACACAACCTTATTTAGCTTGATATCTGCAACAACCTGCATTTAGAAGACTCAAAGCCATCCGTCAGCAAAAGATGACGGATCTGCTTTTGCATATAAATGTGTGCATGTGTGCAAGCCACCCACACAATAACGTTAACCTTACTAACCTTACTAACCTTAACCTTTTAACGTTGGTCCCACCTGTCATGTCATGTGTGATCGCTACGACATAAAAATGCTGACAACCTTGAATAAACATCTGACAATGAGATGTTGAAAACATGTGTTTGATTTTTGTGGTGCTCCTGCTGCTCCTCCTCCTGCTCCTCCTGAAGCTCTGTTGAAGCTGTTGAAGCTGTTGAAGCTGCTGAAGCTGCTCGCTGTTGAAGCTGCTGAAGTTGTTGAGGCTGCTGAAGCTGCTGAAGCTAATCGCTGTTGAAGCCAGATGTCTCTTAGCCCCCGCCCCGCTCTTCAAGCATGCGCATGATGCTGGTCCACAAACCTGATCCAGTTTACTGGAACATTTCGTCTTCGGTAACACCATATAATTCTACGTCTACTTACACAGAGCTCATCATTCAACCTACAATAAGTATCATTTTCTCTACAATAACCTCAATAGAGTCCTCTTGTCCAAAATTGGCGCTGAGAGCATAATTTTGAACTTTTTCGTTCCGCCCCCTCTCTCTCTCTCTCTCAATCTCTCTCTCGACGATCTCGCTCGACGATCTCTTTTTCTCTCTCGATCTCGTCTGCGCTGCGATCGGGGGTTCAAGCTGCGGCCCCCTACCCCAGTTTTCTCGTGCTGAGTGCCATGTACATGCCCGCTCCTCTCTCTCCTGTGTGCCATCTTACTCCTCCTCCTCACTTCGCTCGTGTATGGCCTCACTCTCTTTCGATCTCACACTCTCGTGCGCGCATGCCCTCTCCTCAGTTTCCTCCTGTTGAGTGCCCTCTAGCTCCTTCTTCCTCGCTTTCCTCTTGCCTCGAGCTTCATCTGGCGCAGCTCCGAGTAGCCTGGTTCTGCTCAGCCTCCGTCTGCCTTTTTCCCAAGTGCCCCCACTCCACGCAAGTGCAGAAAACAAGACTGAAGCCTCGCCGCAAAGTGGACCCCATGGCCGGCTGGTTTGGACGGTTAGGATAAATGGATGGGGCAGTGCTGTTTGCCGCGAGATCTCAACTAGTGGGCTTGTCTTGTGCCCAGGCTGGCACATCTCACCATGGTCACGGTGTTCCGCAGCCCGGCTCGCCGCCAGAACGAAGCAGCCACCACGAACCAGGATGGCTTGGACTTGTTTGCCGCCTGTCAGGCTGAGGACTCTCAACCCGCCATGTCCCTGCTGACCAACTGGTCTGATGAGCAGATTGCAGCCGCCGTAAAGTACAGGAATTCGGTGAGTGACGGCAAATCGATGTTGATGCGAAAGCCAAGGATATCGTACGTCTCGCCGTCAGGTTGGAAAAGATTTTGCCTAGCTCATGGCACCCGCCACGGCTACGGATAGACTGATTGGACAGCTTTGCGCTGGGCCTGCTGCAAGGGTCATGTCGACGTGGCTCGCATCCTGCTGGCATTTCAAGGGGCCCGGGAAGACTTTGATTCAATCTATGTCCGTACAGGCTTGCACGTCTCAAAATGGACGCCCTTCCTCTCATCCCCGACCGACTCCCTCCCCCTTTAAATCACGATGGTCGGTTGTCACCATGCCCATGCTCATGCTTGTGGCTATGTAACCGATAGGGAACAGACTCGCTGCTGCATCGGGCATGCAGCGCCGGCCACGTCGGCATCGTGCGCTTGCTCCTTGCCCGCGACGATGTTGATGTGAACGCCGAGGATATCGTACGTCTCGCCGTCACCGTCCCTGCGTCGTCTGCTTGCTGTTGGGCTTTCATCTTTCCCTCGTCTTTTCGCCGCGGCTGACGCTGGGACGGCCCCCTAGTATCGCAACACACCCTTGCATATCGCCTGCACCCACGGTAACCTTGACATTGTGCGCCTGCTCCTTGAGAACACGGGCTTGAACACAGAGCCCAAAAACCAGGTATGGGCGCCGCAAGGCAGGACCCCCGCGCCTTGCACCACCACTGACATCGGCACCATGCTTAGGGCGGCCGGACCCCCCTCGATGTGGCCACCTCAAACCTCTTCCTCTCATGGCCGCGACTCATGCACGAGCGATCCCTGCATACCAAACCACGCTTGAGTGTCCTGGTGAGTGTTGGCTGGCATCAAGAGCCGCAACTGTTTTCCCAAGAAGTTCTGTCATCTCTCTGCCGCCATCCGTTGTGGAACTCCTGAATCAATGGCCAGACGTCAACCCCGTGCCCCTTTACCCTTGTCCTCAACCCTCGTCAAACTTGACTCTGTTTGCAAACGCATTAAAGAAGGTAAGAAAGACCATGGAAATCATCGTAATGACAACTAGATCAGGTGCTGGCAACACCAAGAATTTGCAACTTTGGTCAATTATGCATTTCTATACACGGATGAAGTCTGGATGGGGTCGTGCCGAAGATGCAACCCAAAAGCTTGAGCCCTCCAAAACGCCCTATCAGGCCTATCAGGCTCGCAGCTACAAGCGCAGGCACTGGCATCGCGACAAATAACATTAATACTTCTCTTAAAACCTCAGATTAGCTTGCTATGTTCATTCATGTGCGGGCATTTTCGGTCAGAAATATCGGGACATCTTGGTGCAGAAAAGCTAGGCCATCGAGGAAGCGTTCAGCGATCCTTGCAGAGGCTTGACCAAGTCTTTGTCGTCCTTGCCCAGAGGCTCCTGTTGACACAACCAAGAAAACGGTCAGCAAGCACAAACACCTTGGTCGCATACCCACCGCTACGAAGACAACCCCCAACGAGGATGGGTCACTCTAAGACCTACGCCATAGAGGTTCTCAAGAACGTTGGTCAAGACGTCGTCCAGTGTCTTGGGTGTCGGCCGAATGCTGGGAGTCGCTTTCCAGCATTGCTTCATAACCTGCCCGAGCAAAACCATGCCCCATGAGCATGCGACTTCCGCTGTAAACTATACTCGGCCCCGCAACTTACCCTGTAGACTTGATGAGGGCAGTCATCAGGCTGCAGGAGCAATGCAGACTGCTTTGTGACAATCTGAGCAATTTCCGCGTGCGCATAGCCGGGCCAGGGGCGACGCCCATACGTGAAGAGCTCTACAGAAAAAGCACCGGATGCACGCCGCAATGAATGAGCATCACACGCGCGCATGTTCAATGACCAAGCAGCTTACTGCCACTTCAACGTACCCCATAACAGAACCCCAAAACTGTAGATATCACTCTTGACGCTCGGCCTATGCACAGTCAAACCCGGAATTTAAAAAAAAATCGCCATGAGCCCCCATACACGTCCTCGAGGCCCAGAGCACTAGCAAGCCACGCACTGGTTGTCCGTGATGACTTCAGGTGCCTACGATGAGCAAAAATACATGGCAAACGTGACCAGCTCTTTGTGAGAGGGAGGCGCGCGTGTGTGTGCGGGCTTTTACAAGGTGCAAAATATGCTTCGACCCAACGCACCATCCAACGAATTGGCAGCGATTCGACGTCACGAGCCATGCTCTCTGGTGTGTTGGCAGCTTCGACCAAGCGAGCATCGCCAAAGCCTCCCAGCACCGCGCTTCCGTGTAGCGCAATGTACACACTGTCGGCTTGAATGTCTGTCAAGACGCCGAGCGGCACCCCCAGACGGATGAGAATGAAGGAAGACGGAAAAAATATGATGCAAGCAAGGACTCCGGCTGAACAACATACTATTATGAATGACGCCTTTCTCTTCGAGAAAAGAGAGCGCGTCAACCACGTCCAAAGCATACTCGAGCAGCTGGCACTCGGTCACGCTCGAGGGGCAATCAGGCGTGGGTCGGTTGCTTCGAAGGAATGTTGACAATGAAGATCGCACCGGTTCAACAATGACAATCCATGACTCGAGATTGAAGCTGGTGCCGACCAGGCCAATCAAGCTTTCGTGACTCAGCTTGACGAGCATTTGAGCATCTTTGACCATGGCCTAACCCGCCACAAACCATTGTTGTGCAATGGCGATCAGCACACACACGCAATCAGCCCGTTGGAGATGGCAAGCGGATGAGGCCTGAACGCACCAATTTGACAGACTCATCTGCCGGCTGAGCCAGTACAAAGCAGCTAAAGACGTCCTGGGAAACGCTAGGATCGTCAAGTTCGTAATCAGCCACAGCGACGCGCGTCTCCTGATCGCTGGCAGCTGCCAAAAAGCAGCGGTGAAGCTTGATCTGCCCGAGCTCGCACACGGTCGTGGTGTCAATCGCAATGCGACCGCGCGAAACTTCCCAGTCCTTGAAGCAGTCTACAGTGGCAGTCCGACCAGAACAAAAAAGCAAAAAGCACCATCAAGGCTCATGGTGACGCAACGGGGAACAACCCACACCAGGTGACGAAGTTTGACTACAAACCGAGATCAACAGCAGGCACGTTGGACTCGCCCTTGCGGGTTGAATAGCGTCGAGCAAACAGGAACAACAACACAATCACCACGCACACGGCCACCACCACAACCACAAGACTCGAGATACGCAGAGCAGTTGCTCTATCTTCCCCAGTTGCCGCGTTCGTGTCAATGGTCGTCGTCGGCTCGGGTGACGGTGAAATGCGGGCAAAGGAGAGCTGAGTGCCATCACTATGTGCGTCAAGAGGATGGCAAACGGATACAGTCATGGGGTGTCAGCATGATCCCAAGCCAGAGCAGTGCGGTGCGGACACCTTTGGCCACCTTGTTGGACCCGACGCGAGCAAGACTCAAAGGAGGGCATGGGTCAACTGCTGCAAAGAATCGACCCACCTCCAAGGACCAGTGCCATGCACATTTATGAAACGAGCAAAGGCTGTGTAGCCTGGGTCGAGGTCTTGAAGCACAAAGTTCACCGCGTGATCTGCAAGCGGATTGCTCAGAGGCACTTTGCGTTCAAGAACGGCGATTCGACTGTCCGTCGAGTTGATCCAAATCCTAAGTCATCAAAACATTGACCACAACGGCAATGAGAGACGAGCCGGAGAAAGCCCGGAGCCAATCTTGCGGCAATGAGGAGAGAAGGAGAAGAAACACAAAAAAAGGACGGGTGGGACGCACTCGATAGCAACCACACTAGGATCGTCCACCCCTGGCCATTCGACGTCGATGCCAGCTTCACCAGCAAAAAATGATAGTTTGGGGGCTACAGTGGGAGCTGATATCGGGTACAGGTGAAGCATGAACGCAGATCATGAGAAGCTGGTCTGCGAGCAAGCGAATAGACGAGGCACCTCGGGGTCGTGAAGCCACATGGGCCTCAGCACGGATATCAGTACCTGTGGAAGGAAGAAAGTAGGTACCAACACTGCCAAACGGTCCCACCCCGCCCATGGACTCTAGGGCCGCGGTGATCCGCAGGCTGGAGTCGGTGGGCAACTGGCAAACGAGATCGGAAAAGTAAAAGACGAGGTTCGCAACGTTGGTAGAGCTGTTAACGGTGACCCGAGGCGAGTAGGCGGCGCCTTCGACGAGCAACGTGTCGTTTGTGGTGCTACGGAAACAAAAGCACAAGGTCGACAGGAGAGGTACGTGAAAATTGGCATCGAGACAGACTGGCAAAATAAAAAAAGAGACCAACCCTACTACGTGCAAAAGGGAAAGCGCTCGTACCTGTAGGCGCGCACGCGTACGCCCAGCGGCTCGCCGCGCCACACTTGTGCGGTCATGTTGAAGAGGGAGACGTTGAGACATCCCAATTGAGCAGAAGGAGCCAAGACAAGCGAGTGGGGTGGGTGCACCGGGGCTATTCGGCAAAGATATGGAGTAGGGGTTGGTGCCAGCAAAGATCAGCTGTCTCATGAGAGTGAGGGCATGGGAAGACATGACACGCCTGCTGCACTTACGCAAGCCTACAACATGAAAGATCAGAGGGGCGCTGGCCCGAGGCAAACACGTGGACGTTGTCTCGATGACATGACACATGGTCATGGAATGGGGATACAGACCCACGAGCGTAAAGCTGATGGTACTGCCCGTGCCCGTGGCCACCAGCTGGAGAATCAGGGACATGCGCCCAACACCCAGAGTAAGAAGAAAGCAAAAAGAGACCTCTCGATAGGGAACTTGCAGCCAGCTTACGTTGATTGTTTGGCAACGTGAGGCGGGCGGAGCGCAGTTGTAGCAGGTGAGGTTCACACGACGAGCGCCTGCAGCAATCTGGAAGCGCTCGCCAACGGGGAACCACAGGTCGGCAGCCACCGTCACATTGCCATACGGCATGTCAGGAAAGGCCTGGATCGTGGGTTTGAGATTCTCGATGAAAATACTGGGTATGAGCTGAAGCTGAGTGATCATGCGAAGGATCGCTGTGGGGATGTATTCGACAGGAGTGCCCTCGAGTCGAGGCGTGACTCCCAGACAGACATCCTGGGCGGCTAAATAAAACATGTGCACAAGGAAGGCATGCATTCGTGAGACATCCAGTGTGGTCCCCGCTTTAAGAAATCCCAAGTATCCATCCCCGCTTGACAGGCAGAACAAAGCACGAACAGCAGGTAAACTTGAGGTCGATGGAGCCGATCGGGGACCCAGTCACATCAAACTTGGTCCAAGGCGTTTGGGTCGTGATGGACTCAAACCCATTCAAGTTGACCGTCTATAGAGTGGTGCGAAGCGCATTTGTTGACGCGTTGACCAAAAAAACCGGCTGGGCCCCGCACCATAGCAAGAGGGATCACCCTGATCAAAGGGTCAGAGCCAGACCAGTCGTATCCTACCTCGCGAAACATGGTCACGAGAGCACTGCCACCCATGGCGGCATTGGCCTCGCTCGTGTTGTGCTGGATGCGCCGCATGCCCCCGCCACGCTGGAAAACGGCGATGGATGGCTGATACTGACTCCATATGGCATCGTAAATGTCTGTCGGGTCCGAAGGAAGCAGAAGGTATGAATGCCATAGATCCGCGCGAAGATGGTTACACACGCAAAGATAGTCACACAGAGTCAGGCAAACCATGAGTCTGAAGGATCAAATGGCTTACCGCCACGTTTCGTTTTTACCGTTTCGCTCATGTCCATGATGCTAAAACCATTGGTAGCAGCAAACTGGGAAGAAATCCAATAGCCGATGGGACGACAGCCCACGGGGTGGATGTCGGAGATGAGGCGATAAGGGATGAGAAACTCGCTAGCGGATTGGGGTGGTGCGAGTATATTGGCCGTGGGCTGGTAGGCACCGGTGGGCTGCACGGGGATGATCGTGGTGCAATCTGAATTTGAATGAACACGATCAAAGACGACAAAAAAAAAAAAAAAGGTGACAGCAGATGAGCTTGGGCTTGCTTTTTGACCGTCGTGGCGCCGCAAGAGCGCCTCACTCACCGACTTGCAGACAGGGACGGAAGGCGGCGCCTGGGTACCGTGAACTATTTGTGACGCAGCCACATGCGTCTGCCCACTCTGCTCCACCTGCAATGTAACAGCCAGCCTGTCCGGGAAAGTCAGTCTCACTGGTTCCAACGGTGCATCCCTGTGTCAGTGCATACGTGAGGACTGGAGACAGGCTGAACACAGGCTCGGCCGAGAGCTTTCACAAATTGGAGGCGCTTGTTACGAGATGAAGCCGGGGTGAAGACGACGGACCTGTACCGGGACGCTGGTTTCACCGGATATGGCGGTACTGGAGCAAGAGCAGGCATCTCTCGGGATGCACATGTTGATGAGCGGCTCAAAATAGCAGCTGCTGGAGGCCCCGCCACAGTTGGGTGCTGAGTAGAGGGAGCACACGGGTTTGGCATTTTTGTCGTGGCATATACCCAGCTCGTGATCATAGGTACAAGCGTCCCCGGGACAGGAAGTGGGACTTTGCTTGGTCCAGTGATCGCAAGGCACGGTTCCCACAGAGCAATTGGCAATGCCATCGACAAAAGAGCAAGAGTCGAAGACAGCAAAAGAGTTGGTTGTATCCTCTACGAAAGTCACGCATTGCCCCAGCTGGAGAGGGCATGGGGTCCGCATTCAGCATGTGTACGAGAGAAGCAGGGCCAAGTCCTGTGTTGGGGTCTTCCGGCACACGAGCAGGGTGGCCGAGATGGCGGGTGCGCAACGAACCTCGAGGACCCTCGCTTCAACGGGATGGATGTTGAAGGCGTTGATGCAGGTGGGTTCCGAGTGCAAGGTCATGTCAAATTCGAAGGACACGATCGTGGTACGACCATTGCGCAGGCGCACGGAGAAGCTGGTATCGTAGGCGTCATCGGGGTCTTCGGTGGCGAGAGCCACGCAACTGGAACCCTCGTTATCGAAGCGCACCTCCTTGCACTGGGCGGCACTAGGCAGAACTTCGCAATAGTGCGTATTCCAGACGCAGAGCCAAAAGGTCGGTGTGTGATCGCAGATACCACAGGTGACGGCACAAGAATTGGCAAAAGTTTGGTTTGCGCAAAGGCCAGAAGCTTTGCCAATGGCACACAAAACAGGGCTAACATCGACGCAGTAGTCGGCGTAGACTTGCGACGCTTGAAACAGGAGGCATGCCAGAACAATCCAACTGGCGAGTCTGCGATGGCAAGACGTGCCTCGCGACATCCTGACGGTGGACCCAGCGGACAGCAGGTGTCGAAAAGGCCGTCGAGTGGTTGACGAGCCAACCTCCTGCAAACGAGCCGAGAAGTCGACGAGACAAGCCAGACAAGATGTCGTCAGCCATGGGAGACCAGCGCCACAGCACGGTCATGAGCGACAGTGACGAGCAAACCGGCTACCACGCCAGATACCACCACCCCGCCTTGACCCTGACGCTGACACTGACACTGGCCCTTTTTCCCCATGTCTGCCACCCCCCTCGCGCACCCCACGCGGCCAACAACGCCCGAAAGCCCAGCGAGCCGACTCGGTTGGCAGGGCCAGCACAAACCCCCCGCGAGCCACAAACCGCAGCGCCCACGTACCCAATCAGTCAATTCACCACCACCACCGCCACCACCGCTGCCGTATCCTCACAGCAAAGCAGAGAAAAATCGTGTCTCTGGCTCTCTCTCCCTCTCTCTCTCTCTCTCTATCTCTCTCTCTCTCTCTCTCTCTCTCTCTCTCTCTCTCTCTCTCTCTCTCTCTCTCTCTCTCTCTCTGTGCGCGCACTGCCGTTGATGCCCGCGCGTCAAGTAAAATTAAAAATACATCCGGATGTAAAACCAAATCGTGCCCTC
>NW_001865076.1:43765-74249 GCF_000002865.3 Monosiga brevicollis MX1
CTCTCTCTCTCTCTCTCTCTCTCTCTCTCTCTCTCTCTCTCTCTCTCTCTCTCTCTCTCTCTCTCTCTCTCTCTCTCTCTCTCTCTCTCTCTCTCTCTCTCTCTCTCTCTCTCTCTCTCTCTCTCGAGTGCTTCACAGGCTCCTTCTCGCCCTCACGCTGCCCCTCTGCTCATCCGTCTACGCGCCGGGCATCCCCGCCTTCGCCCCTTCTTTGCCTCGCCACAGCCCTGCAAATCTCACTTGGGACAGTTGCAGACCCCCAACAGCAAGGTGGACCTGACGGATGACGTTGTCCAAGCCACACATGTTTACACTATAAAAGCTTTAGCTTTGATGCCAGAGGGCACAGGATTGGCACAGGATTGGGGGTCTCGATACTGACCATCGCGCCCTCACCCAACACCGAACAAAACGCCAACGCCAAAGCCTTTTCAAGCTCCGAGCCGGTCGGTGATGTGCTGGATACTCGACTGTACGTAACATTAAAGTTTGTTGCCACCATGTTCTGACCTCTTGCTGCTGAGTGTAGGAAAGGACCCAAGAGCTGGGAAGGGCATGACGAGCAAGTCAGTGTGTTGGGGCTGTTGGCAAGTCTTGGCACTGTTCCATTTTTTTTTTCCTATCACCCTCTTGCAGTGTGCTGCCAACCCAACACTCTCCTATGCTCGCCTGCTGATTCAGAACAAGATGAGGATGCAGGCACAGCGGAGACATGACCGCGTTTTTAATAACAACATGAATTAACCATGAAAGCGTGCATAGGACGATTAGAAAGGACGTCGCGACTTGAGCTCGGCCACAAAGTCAGCCAGCGCCTGATTTTGTAACAAGGCCTTGACGTGCGCCCGGTGCAAGGCCAGCGCTTTGCGAAGGTCGGCCGAATCTGCGCCAAAACATGCCCGCAAACTCTCTTCATATACTGGGATAGCGGAGCGAGACATCAAGAGGAGAAAAAAAGAGGGGGTCAAACATGGTCAGCACGCATGCGCGGAATAAGACTCGGTCAAGCTTGGCCGATACATACAATCACTGTAAACGGCGCGTGACACGCTACGCTGAAGAGGCGAGCCGGTCAGAAGTGGAATGGCATCGGGATTGAGGTGCTTGACCTTGAGATGCACAACATCGTCCGTGTTGGTCGCCTCACCATCCAGCCACAGCGTGAAGACCATTCGCCTTTGCACCGCAGGTATCACTGTGTTTGGCCCGCATCCCAACAATGAGCATGGTGACCATCACAGAAGAGCGTGCGCGCGCACGCTCTGGAGAAAAAGGTTGCGGAATCCGACACCTCGCCTCCAGCAGCCATGAACAAACAGAAACGGCGCAAGACGAGTCGTACCCTTGTGCAAAAGCTCATCAGCTAAAAACAGAAGGACGCGGTTCATGCGAGGCTCGATGCGTGTTGGTTCACCCAAAAACGGGAGCAGCTCTAGCTCACCACCATCCCCTACGCGAAGATGTGCAAGACACGCAAGGCGCTTGATTCAGAAGTGACGCCTGTGTGTATACAAACACGTATAGCGACGCCCCTCTTGAAAAGACCTGTTTAAAGAAACATGGCAAGACAGCCGCGGCGCGGGACGGAGGAAGGTGGCCAACAAACCAGGAGCCCAGTCAGGGTTGAGGTAGGTTAAGATGGTCAAGCGGCGTGCATTGGGCCGACTTGGGTTGTCATAATGCCAGGGAAACGCACCGCCCCCTAGTTGCGTGTGTCCAAAAAAAAAAAAAAACGGGCGGCACTGATTAGCTGTGGGCTAGGCCAGACCAGGCAAAAGTCAACTGCGTGTTGTTTTTGTTTTTTTCTTCGCTTGTCTGCCAGGCGCACGCACCTTCGTTAAACTGGAGTTTGACAGTGCGAGATTGGCGACCGGCGGGCACAAGCTTGAGGGCGGGCAAGCGTTGCGCCAACGCCGTTTGGAAGGCATCGGCATTATCTAGAAAATCGGCAAAGAGGGGGCACAAGGCCTGGGCCGTCTTGTCATGCATGTCCGCTTCAAACACGTGTGGCTTGGTCAAAACCAAGGGGCCCTAGTCATCATTGACCCACGGCAAAAGGTTCGAGTGAGCTGCCGAGGCTCAAGACGACGCGCGCGCATGTCAAAGGATATGCAGCGCGGTCGTGTTACGGGAAAGACAAAACAGCCAGGGTTTGGAGCAAGAGAGACAAGAAGGTGTTGGCACGTGTTCTTTGGGGGCGTACAGCAGAAGTTGCGAGCGAGACGCGGTTGGGGGCGAGGCCGTCGACCTTGTGGAGGGCCAAAATCGCATCGCGCATGGCTTGCGCGTATTCAGCAGGCCAAAAATCGTCGATAATCACGTAGCCATTGTTCTGCAAAGCGTCCACCCGGGCCGCCGTCAACTGCGCCTCGACCAGCTCAGCCGTGGCCATCCTGGTCCATCGACTGCTCCCAAAATTGCCGCGAGCACGAGCCGAGCCAGCACCAGCACGGAGTAAGCCACATGCGCGCAACGCGCTCATACCAGAGCAGCAACTGCTGTCCACCACCACGAACGCGTTTCCCCTGACCCACCACCGTACCACTCACTCGTCTCCGTAATGTGTCGCCCTCGCCCTCGCCCTCGTTCTCTATCGTCCGCCTCGTGTTCGTTGCTCGTGTTCGTTGATATGATCTCTAGAGCAGACCTCACATACGCGAAAGACGAAAAAGAGAGAGAGAGAGAAGAGAGAGAGAGACAGAGAGAGAGAAGAGAGAGACAGAGAGAGAGAGAGAGAGAGAGAGAGAGAGAGAGAGACAGACAGACAGACAGACAGACAGACAGACAGACAGACAGACAGACAGACAGACAGAGAATCACAGAGAGAGAGAGAGACAGACAGACAGACAGACAGACAGACAGAGACAGAGACAGAGACAGAGACAGCATCATAGAGAGAGAGAGAATCACAGAGGAGAGAGAGAGAGAGAGAGAGAGAGAGAGAGAGAGACACACACACACACAGAGGCACAAAGAGAGCGAAACGATACAACTACCACTTGTAAGAGAGAGAAAAAGAGAGAGAGAGGTTTGAGAGCTGAAGGAAGACACATGGGGTTAGGGGTAGCTGATTCGTTTTATATCGCTGTTATGGATGAATGTCGACCTGAATGGAATGGTGATGCATCAACCCCAGGATGGCAGTACACCATTGCACCAGGCCTGCCAACACGGATATGTGGAGGTGGTGTGGATGCTGTTGAAGCACGGCGCTGATGCTAAAGCCAGAGGCCACTGCCAATGATTTATCTCAAACATAGTCTTATCCTAATCTGGTGCCACCATGATGTTGGTGCACCAATCGACAGCTTGGCAGTGCACCGCTCCACTATGCCTGCCAAAACGGTCGTATCAAGGTGGTGGAGATGCTGTAAAAGCACGGCGTGGCTGCCAAAGCCACGAACAGCGTCAGTCTTTTTCCCGCCCTGACTGTAATGTCACACGAGCGGTATGAGCCCAACGGTGCCGTTATCTTGCTGCAGACACGTGATTACATTGTTTGACGACACTTGTTGAATCTGCCCAGAGATGGCGCATCATCATGTGTACCTTGAGAGATAATCTCACTTCACTTGATACTCACTGCTTGTGTGCCACCAGTGGCCATGAGCGACGCGCAGCTCTGCGTTAGCGGCATTGACGACCTCGGCATCAAAATTATCAGAAAATCGAGCCAAAATCAAGCAAAATCTCAAACACATACCACATCTCTATCAAACTCTAAAGTAATTCACACTTTATTAACAGCAAGATAAACAACCCCCCTCAAAGTTATATTAAAAGTGTGTCAATGTTATGCTTCTGGTCCTACTGGCGCGCGCCCTCCATCCGCAGCAAGAAGACGATAGTGCAGATGGCAGCGGCAGTGCTGGTAGTGGCGGTGGCAGTGGGAACGCCTGGCCACGGGATGCGCAGTCCGGTTGACGATCTTTGCATGGCTGTTGGAGCGCCTGGGTGTGCGAAGAGAAGAGCAACACGCCTGGGCTATTTGAACCACTGACTTGTGCCTTGATGACGACGAAAACGAGCTCATTCGCAATTCCTTTTATTGTTTGTTGTTGTTGTTGCTCCGCCTCCTCTTGTTTTATTCAAATCGAGAATCTCTGGTTTCCGCAGGGAATCTTCATTTTGATGGTTTGTAAGATTCACAGCATCTCTTGTGTGCTGATCTTCTCTCTCTGTCTCTCTCTGTCTCTCTCTCTCGGTGTTGCACTTGGCGCCACTTTTTATGGGTTAAACACGTCGTTCAAGTGTGAGAAACTCAAGGCCGTCTCCACGACAACACGACAGACAGGTGTGGTGGCATTTCCGGGCCACTGTCGTCTGCAAATGGCAGCCGGGATACGAGGATAGCCCTGCCCCATCAACGCTGGCGAGCTGGCTGCCTCAAAACGTCACAGGACACGTGATCTTCTGCCGTTCAAGGCCTTGAACCCGCCCCCTGGATTCCCGACTTGATCCAACTCTGCGAGGTGCGACCGTGCTTCAAGTCGTAGCCGTGCGCGCCGTGCACACTGGTGAGTAAAAAGAAGGAGACGGAGGAGAAGGAGAGAGGAGGAGAGAGGAGGAGGAGGTGGTGGTGGTGGGAGAGTGAGACGGAAAGATGCATTTGAGGGGGCCAGAGTGCACCGCCGGGACTTTGCCCATTGACCATCGCCTCGTGGCCCAGGATCAGCTAGCTAATAATTGGACCTGTGCGGCTTGATGATACAGGCTCACAGACGGAGAGGACGTGTGTGTGTGGGTGCAAGTGCAGATACATTTTAGACTGCCGTTTGCTCTTTCAGTGACGCGCTTGCGCGATTCACAGATCTCCACAGGGGTTTGGGCCTCAAGGATCGGCACCAAACGTCGACGGTTCGGTGCAAAGTCGCCGTCTGTGTGAATTGTTACGTTGTGTCGACTCTTCCTTGCCCCCGCCTTGGCGCCTGGAGACAGGTCCCATCCTGTTGTGCGCGCGTGCGCGCCGGCCATTGCGCGCTTCTGCTGCATCCACCGGCTGGCTCCGCCGAGCCCGAATGCACCACCATGGCCGATCGACCCGTCTCGCCCCGCTCTCGCCGGCGCAAGGCGCGCAACTCGGCCGCCCAAGAAAGCGAGCTGTCCATGTTTGCAGGTCAATCCCGCGTCAAAGCTTTGGACAAACCCGACCTCCTTCTCAGCCCATAGATCTCACCATCCATCCTTTTCTGTTTGGGCACTCAGACGAGGCCGCTTCCTCCTCGGGTACCCCTGTCCCCCTCGATGAGAAGAAACCCCTTCACGATTGGGATGTGCGTGTAACACGGCACCCCTCCCCTGATCTTCTGGGCACCTCGCTTATGAGTTTGGTATTCTACTTTTTTTTTTTTTTTTTTTTTTTTTTTTTTTGGCCTCGCCTTCCTCGCCGACCTTGTTTGCTTGCGCACGCGCCATGCAGCCCTCAACAGCACAGCCGATGACCCATCTATGGACTCGAATTGACGGCGGCAAGCTCCTGCGCCGGCGTCGAGGTGAGCTGCCGCCCCCCCTCTTTTGCTTCTGGCCACTTGCCCTGGCCGTCTGGTTCCGGCCCGTTGCGCGCCCAGGCGATCCTGCCTGCATTCAATCTCCCGTCTCCAATCCATCATCGCAGGCTATTCGTGTTCGGTGTGCCGCCTCTGGGTTGATGATGGCCAGGACATGTCGCGATATCGCGCTTGCCGTCCTACTTTCACACGCGATGCACACCTAATCGACGAGGAATCGGTATTGATTCGCACTCCCACGCCACCCCGACCACTGCCGTTAGGCTTGTCGCGCACATGAACGTCACAGTTACCTGCACCTGCATCATTGTTTGGTTTTCTCTTTGCAGTCCACCAGCAAACACCATTGGATCTCGGGCGTTTTTGACAAGAGCAAAGTCTGCTTTCGGTGCACGCGTCCGGTAAGACTTGCTTCTCCGCCCCTCCGCGACTTCTTCTCAGCATGGAGCATTGCACTCAGTCTCCTTCCCTACCTCTGAATACGATCTTATCCATCTGCATGTCAGCTCGGTGTCAAAGCGCTTAGCTTGCAGGCACGCGCCTATCGCTGCTCGCTGTGCAAACGCTACATTCATCTGGATTGCCTCAAGAACCAGTTTGATGTGTGGGGCACCTGCGATCTTGGCGAGTTTGCTCCCATCACCTTGGGCCCTGAGGAGATTTGTCTTCAGCCTCTCCTCTCCGATGTTGTCAAACCGGGTGTTGCCGGCGTGTGCTTGACGGCCGACGACATTGACATGATTACAAGCTCGGGCCACAGCGGGTAAGCGTTCCCTACACCATGCCTCCACCCAGTTCTACGCAGCAGTTTTGCTGTCGTTGGCGCAGCTCTTTCCGGACACAAGACAGTGTTTCGTACTTAGCTCAGCTTCCCTGGCTCGCAGACTTCGCAAAGCCAGTCTGGATGCCAACCTCCAACATCGTGCATCCACCGGTTACTTGTTTGGTACGTCTCCACCATCTCGTTCCATAGCGGCGGGGCAGCCAGAGCTGATTTGCGCATTGTGCTTCCGTGCCCGTTAGAGCGCACTAGCCCCATGGGTCGAGGGTCAGATTTTGAGCTCGGTCGACGCGTCTCGCCCATTCGCTCGCGCCAGGAATCAGACGGCTCACTCACGGCACCGGACGACGAGGATGCTGTGTTTGCGGGCTTCAACGTGAACCGCCTCTCCGACTCTCAACAGTCAGTGCCTGGTCACGTGAAGCGTATCAAAAGCCTCCTGTTGTTTGCTCAAGCCACTGCCGCCATCATTGACACCGGCCCCTGCATTTGCCGCCCCACCCCACCCTCTGCTGCAGACAAGAGTTTCGGGCGAGCATGCGCCGTGCTTCAGCCCGCAAGGCCACAGCACATCGCAGGGCACACATGCAGGCGGCTCGCGCCTTGGAAGCGGCAGATCGTGCAGACTACCAGTTTCACATTCAGCCTCGGCCGGTTGGTTCATCTCTCCTGGCCGCCTGTTCTTGCATATACCCACGGCCACTTTTCACCATGATTATCCGTCCCTCTACGTCTCTCTTCTCCAGGAAACGTTCCCTCTTCTGGTCCTGGTCAACCCCAAATCTGGCGGTAATCAGGGTGCCAAGCTTTTGCATTCCTTTCTCTACTACCTCAATCCTCGACAGGTGTACAACCTCATGGCCACAGATCCCGATACTGGCAAGGTGCAGGGGCCCGGGCCGGCGTTGGACCGCTTCAAGGTGGGCCCTGGGCAGTGTAGCCTCGTGACGTGATTGGAAATAGCTGCTGCCCCGTCCCCCTTGCCTCAATTATCTTGAGCAGGCGGCACTGAACAGTCTCACCATTGGTTGCATCTTAGAACGTTCCCAATTTGCGGATCCTAGTGTGCGGCGGTGACGGCACCGTGGGCTGGGTTTTGGCTGAACTTGACGCAAGGGGCATGGACAAAGACAGTGAGTTGGAGCAGATCGATATCAGATCCCCTGGCTTGGCCAACTTCCTTTCTGGCTCTCATGTGAGGTTTCACATCGTGTGTTACACCTGCGCGCAGAAATTGGGGTCGGAACTATTCCCTTGGGCACGGGCAACGACCTCGCTCGTTTTCTCAAGATGGGCGGCGGATATGAGGGGGAGTCAACCAAGAAGCTGCTTCACTGGATCATGGGCTCACTTGTCATGCAGCTGGACCGATGGTCCTTGACCTATCGACTGCGCGATCCTGCCCCAACAGCGGGCCTCAGTGACATACCGGTCGCCGTGGAGCTCCCGCTGATCGTTGTCAATAATTACTTTAGTTTTGGCTCGGATGCTTTTGCCACCCTCAGCTTCCATTTGGCCCGGGAACGCGACCCGGCCAAGTTCAATTCACGCATTCACAACAAAGCCTACTATGGCTTTCAAGGGGCCAAGGACATTTTCCGGCATCGCTACAAGGATCTCTGCGAGACTTTGGAACTGGAGGTGCGCCCACTGTGTTGTGGGATTCAAAGGCTGCCAGCTTTTCTCGCTTGCCCTCAGGCCGATAAGATACCCCAACTTGTGCTTACATTGCTCACCTGTTGCGCAATTAGTTTGACGGGCGTGACGTGACCCAAACCGTTCGGCGACAGGCCTTTGAAGCCATTGCCTTTCTCAACATTGCTTCCTACGCAGCCGGCACGCGACCGTGGGGCACCAAAAATGCCGTCGATGGATTTGACGCACCCAGTTCCGAAGACCAGAAGCTTGAGGTTGTTGGCTTTCAATCAGCGCTGGCCTTGGCCAAGGGCGTCATGCGCATTGGGCATGCAGCCCGTCTTGCCCAATGCCGGAGCGCAAAAATCACGTTTCACGTCGAGACACCCGTTCAGGTATGTATCATCGATGAGCCGTGGTCAGAGCACACGTCAGACCAATGAAACCCAACTTGCCACCAGGCTGGAAATATTGCGGCGCATCCAACCCCGTTTCTCAACTCTGCGTTGCCATCAACACTCAGGTGGACGGTGAGCCCGTCATGTTGGCGCCGGGCGAGGTTGTCATTTCTTTTAAAAATCAAGCCACACTGCTGTGCCGGTGAGTTGTGATGCCGTTCGCCTTGGCCCACCCCGCATATTTTGACTCGGTGCCTTGCTAATACTTTATGTCTGCCTGTGGACCAAATTGTGTGATAGGCCCAAGGGCCGCTTTCGTCGTGACTTTCAAGAAGGCTCGCGGCCGGCAGCGTTCCCCTTGACCAACGCGGTCGAGGCCGAGGTGGCGGAAGATCGTCGGCGCGAGTCTGATGAGGAGGATGACGACATGGATAGTGATGGTGACACGGAGCAGGTCGTTGCCGTGGCGGGGGCTGCCAGTCCTTCTCTCATTGTGCGCGACGTCGAGGCTGCCGAGGCCGCCGCGGAGAGTGACAACATGTCTGGTTTGGCTGGTATGTTGTTCAAGCTGGTGTTTTTTTTTGACTTGTGTTCACTTGATTCCGACATTTCCGTTTTTTTTTGTTTGATTTCTTTTTCTCATGCGAGTGCATGTTTCACACGCGCCCCCCCAACCATTGTGTTCCATAGACAATGCGGCCATGGCTGAGGTGGAGGCGCTGATGGAAGGCGAAATTGAAACACATCGCCACCAGCCCGATCACCTCTTGCCACCGGAGCCGGCTCACCGTGTAATACTGCCCGTCTTTCTGGTATGATTCGCGATGGAGCACGCAACGCCAGCAATCTGCTCGCGGCTGGTGGAGAATTCACAACTCCGCCGTGTTCTTGCTGGATGCAACAGGTTCCTTTGGATTCAAGCTCGGGGCGCTCGCGTCACCCAGTGCTGATTGGCACCATCAGTGTGGGCACTCGGCTTTTGCTCGAAGACTTGCGCATTGAGTTGGCGCAGCACCTGAATCTTCCCTTTACTCGTTCGATGGGGTGGCGCTTTCTTCGTTTCATCTCCAACGAGCATGGCGAGGGCAGTTATGTCTCGGTAAGCTGTGTGAGAGAGTATCATCGCATTGTCGTGGCAAAAGCACGAGGCGGCCGTGACCACATGATCCCAATTTGGCGCACGCGGTGCGGTGCATAGGTGCGACACCAAGAGGAAGCCGAGATGACAGTGGCTGATTTGGCCAATGGCAGTGATGATGCCCAGCAGATTGACATTTGTAACCGACAAAAGCCAGCCCCGGTGCGTATTTAGGCGTGTGCGGCGTGTCCTGCCATCGTACGCGGATAACCACACGGTTCTGTGTCTTCTCTTCGATTTATGTCTGATGGCGCTGGTGATGTAGGAGCTGGATGGGCTCTTCCAGGCAACCATAGCCGGTGATCTAGCAACGGCACGAAATATGGTGTCGGCCGACCCTCAACTCTTGAGTAGAACCGATGCCACGGGTGCGATAGTTGTGAAGCACAGGCTCGCTGTCAGCGTTTAACTCGTTTTTCTCGTTGCCCCCCAGCTCACGTGGTTTTCGTGCACATACAATGGCATGCAGGCACCACGGCCATTCATGTGGCGGCTCGCGAGAACCGCGCAGAAACGTTGCTGTTCTTTCTGGACCAGCAGGACGCACAGCTTGCGCAGTTGGTGGACGTGGCAGGGCGCACACCATTGCATTACGCCGCAGAGGCGGGTCATGAACAAGTGTGCACCGCTCTCTTGGCCCATGGCTGTCCCAGCAACATACTCGACCGAGCAGGGCAGACCCCACTTGATCTTGCGCGCCTGGCGAATCATCATCATCTCATTGCCCTTCTTGGTATGTTTCAAAGCTTGATTCTCACGTCAAGCTGTCGACGACTGTGCCCCGCCATCGGCAAATATTCACGCTGTTGGGTGTCTTGTAATGTGATCGACCGTGATGCAAATTTTAGGCGATGCAGAGGACCTGCCTGGCGCGGATGGCCAGTCATATGTTTGAGTCTGTTTTGAGTGTTTTCTTTTCCGTGTGATCCGCATCACAGAGTGTCTTATTTCGAGTGAATTTACTGGCGGCCACAAAAGTCAGCGGCAATGGTTCCCGCACGTACGGGCAAGGGATCATCTGACTTGGGATCTGACGCGAGGAATGGCGGTCTTTGTTTTGAGACTAATTGCGAGCACTAGCCTGGCGCGGGTACTGGTCGACGAATGCGGTGCTGTGAATCGCCGTACTGATCTTGTGAAATTTAGCACGTTGTGTGTTGGTGCCGCGAAGGTTTGTGCCTACCACAGCGTGTCCAGTGAAGGGTCAATCGCAAGTCATCAAAAAAAGCAGATTGAAGGCGGATCATAATTCCTGTACTCCTAGACAAACAAGTGGAAACGCAGTGGTTACCTTGGAGATTGCAGCCAGAGAGATCACACTCGCTGAGATCTGACCCAGCCAGGTTGCAAGAGCTGCAACAAATTTGCGATGAGATGATGGGCTGTCATCAAGCTTGATGGTGATTGGTGCGCGTGCGCGTATGCTAGTTAAGGATGGACCAAACAGACAGACCGAAGATTGCAATTGCGCAAGGAAGCGCCCTTGAAGCTGGCCACGCGCATGTTTGCGTCTTCAAAGTTGGAGTCTTCAAAGTCGCATCCTCGGCATGAGGCACCCTAAACCCAACCCAGTCGTGTGTTGCCAGTCAGTTCAACCACGCCTTGAGAGGGGGCGCGACACCCATGCCTAAATAAAGTAGGTAGCTTGATTGGGCACGAACCTCAAAACTACACCGTGGCAGGATTCGGGAGGGATCATGAAAGGTGCCGTTGATGACGGAAGCGTTGTCAAGGATGGTGCGGGAAAAGTTGCAGCCGCGCAAGTCACAGTTGTCCAATCGCGCGTTCTAGAAACAGCAGGGGTTGATATGCGATATTTGTTCAAGAGGCAAGGTGGCTGTGGGCGATGCTCAAATAAACACAAGCATAAAGACGGCCTTCTGCCGAGACAAGATCCAACCTTGAGGGATGCCCCTTCAAAGTTGCAGCCCTGAAGCTGAGAGTTGCTCAGGTCGCAATCATTGAGGTTGGCAAACCGAAAGTTGATGTTGCGCAAGTCCATCTGAGGCAGAAGGGAGCAGGCACAGACCGTAGGGGTGATGGGGGTGAGAAAAGTGAGGGCACCACTGTCTGGGGCAAGCATCAATGCTAAACATATTACGCCGGGAAGACATGGCGGGCAGCCAACCTTGGAAAGGTCAGAGCCTTCAAAGTTGAGGCCCTGGGCTCGCAGTGCTTCCTGAGAAGGGGCCACGAGCAGCATGCGTGCCTGGCAGTGCGAAACAGCTGTGAGGCAGAGCGGCATGCAGCGCAGTCGCGCTCCAAGACATGCGGGACCCGGCTTTCTGGCACCGACCAGTTCGCCGCGGCGAATCGGGGGCTGCTCCTGGTCCTGGATAGCCTCTTCGCGAGCCAGGGGTTCAAGAATATCAATGGCTGCCCAGAGACCAAAAAAGTGGGCTTCGGCGAGCACCCCTGCGTTCACAGGGCGCCGCAGGCAACATTGTTAAGAAGACGGCGTGCCTCGAGACTGGGGGCGAGGTCAGTTGGAGTCAAGCCCTACCGCGACGGCTCAGGCCGGGGTCGAGTGTGAGGACACCATCTCGCATAAAGCCCAGCAAGGGCTCAAAGTATCGGGGGTTACGGTCGAGCAGATGGCATCCATTGTCATCCATCGTGCTGCACATTGTCGGTTCGTGAGCGCGAGGCTCTGATGCTGGGGCATTCGCGAAAAACGAAGCAGGGACACGGGCGCGTGCGGTGTACGGTGTCCGGACCTTTCCCAGTGATCCGACAGAAACATGGTGGCCAGCATGGAGTCTTCCCAACGGGTGAGGGTCTCGAGGGTTGTTTGGAAGATGCGTCCTCCGACGTTAAGCTTGATCCATTGCTGACGGCCTGTACGGGAGCGTTTAAAGTCATGTTATATCGAATAGAAGTTGCACCGAAACATCAAACCATCCCGAGCGAAAGATGGCATACCTGCCGAGCTGGTGCGTGGGCCATCGGGCATGGCCACGGTGTTGCTGGCAAGCGAGTCGAGGGATGTGAGGGAGGTCCAGCGTCCGGCTTTGCGAAAACTTTCTCCCTCGGTGACGACAAGGGTGTCCTCGTCCCTGATTGAGGTAAGCATGTGCGAATGGATGAGCAGGGCGATCAAGTCGAGCCACGGAGAATGTGTGGCGGCACGAAAAGGGCACATGGGCATGTCGTTCAAGGACCGAAAAAAAACAAAAGCAATACAATCGTTCATGGCGGGTTCTGGCGAAGCATGGCGGGTCAGGGCACAAAGGCCGAGGCAGTCGAACCTGAGACAGGCAAGATCTTGAACGTGGGTACCATTGAGGAGGTAGATACGCTTGGCGTGGCATTGGAGCTGGCGCGAGGCAATGGCCAGGAGTTCGGGCAGGGTGTGGGGCAGGGGCACGAGGGCTGTGCGGTGGCGGTGGCGATTGAGGAGCAAGGAGACACGGGGAGCCACGGTGGGATTTGGCGTCAGGGCAGAGAGGGCAGGGGCATCGGCATCTGGTCGCTGAGAGTTGAGGCTGAGGTCAGAGTCTGCGGCGGCGTCGTTGTCTAAATGGGCAGACAGGCCGTAAATGTGGAGTACCTCCTGCACTTCGACCTGGGAAAGAGCGGCGGTAGGGGCTTCACAATCTGGTTCGGGGGTGGCGTTGGGCACCGAGTCGGAAGAAGGTGAGATCTCAGGGCCACTGTTGTCGTGCGGGCCGGCTGGCTCGAGGTCATGGTCATGTTGATCAGTGTCATGGGCCGTGGGGTGCTGGGGGGTGGGCGATGCGCGAGCAGGGGGCTCGGGGCGGCGGGTCTCATGCAGGGCATCGACATGGGCACCGGCTTTGGCAAGCGCATGGAGGAGGGAGGCCTCATGATCGGCTGGGGGTGGCGGAGATGAGGCTGTGGTCTGGGGCGGGGTGTGGGAAAGGGTTTGAACGTAGGCCAGAGCATCGTCGACGGTCATGTCACCGCACTTGACTTGACGGAAGACGCGCAGTTGTTCATCGTTGGTCAGATGTTTGACGGGGGCGTTGACGGGTGGTGGGCCCATGGGGTGCGAGCGCGTGGATGCATCCGGGGCGGTGGTTTTAGGTTTGGCCGCTGGTTTTGGAGGGACGGCGGGCGCTAGTGTTGGATTGCCCTGACCGGCGGTGGTGGCGGTATTGCTGGCAGAGTTGTTGATGTTGGTGTTGGTGTTGGCGTTGGTGGTCTTGGTGGTCTTGGTGGTGGTATGGCTTTCGGTGGCAGGGGTCGCGGTCTGGGCAGGTGGGGGAGGGGAGGCTGGGAGTTCGGGCTGAGAGTTGCTGCGGCCTCGGTTGACGGCCAGGACCTCGGCAACAGCATCGTCAACGGAGATGTTGCCGGCCTTGACGCGATTCATGACTTCAATCAGTTCCTCGCTGGAGAGGTGCAGCTCGCTGGCCTGCGCAGCGTCGGGCAGGGATGCGAGATGATGAGCGAGATCCCGAGGAGGCACCGTGGTTTGCGTTTAGAGCCGCGCGCCCAAGAGCCCACACATGGCGAGGGCCAGGCACCAAACAGCGACGCCAGTAGAAAGGCAAGGCTCGGGCTTACCTTGAGAGCGCCGAGCAGATCGCTGGGCACGAGCGCCGGTTGTGAGGGCTCTGGCGTTGCAGAGGCCACGGGGGGCGGTGCAGTGCCATGACGTCGGCGCAGCTCATCCAATGACGGCGGCACCTCGGGCTGGCGTGCAGCCATGGTCCAATCACCACAAACAGAAGGTCCTGGCAGCTCGCGTGCTCCCTCATCAATCCATCGACGGCACGGCACGGCTGGCTGCCACCTGGTGGAGCAGAGAGAGAGAGAGAACGAGAGAGAGAGAGAGAGAGAGAGAGAGAGAGAGAGAGAGAGAGAGAGAGAGAAAGTGAGAGAGAGAGCGAGAGAGAGTGAGTGAGTGAGAGAGAAAGTAAGTGTTAGAGACAGAGAGAGAGGGGATTTTCTAAGAGAGAGAGAATCAGAGAGGCATACCTTGAAGGCGACAGAGAGGAAGCGTTGCGAGCGAGGTAAAGAAGAGCTTGAGGAAGACGAGAGAAGAGAATAAGAGAGATGAAGGGATCCAGTGTTTCATTCAGAGAGTCGTAAAGAGATACACAGCCATTCAGAGCGAACGAGAGAGAACTGCTACGTCCTCTGCAAAGTTGTCCGCAGAATAGGATGTCATGCACTTTTTCTAGCTTGAGCTTTGTGCAGTTGGTTTGTGAGTTATTGAAGATTTAGTTGATTATGAACAGTACTCTGTAATAGGTTTGTGTTGGTAGTATGTGAGTTGGTGTCGGAAGCTTCATACGGTGCGAAGAAAATGGCCGTGTGAGCGACGACTTGAGCTCAGTCATATGGAGCCGGTCAGACCGCGTTGATGGTGCGGACCGCGAGCGTGCGGGCGAAACCTCGCGCGCATCATCCACAGGGGAGCGCTGCCGAAATCGGGGTCGACGCCAACCTTGGCCATGACAATTTTTATCTGACAAAGTGAGGGTAAAAAAACAATCGAGTTTAGAGGGTCTGAACGAATCTCAATCACTGGAAGACGGTCTTTTACTCGCTCCAGCCATTCAAATCCTCTCTCTACCTTCAAAGCTACAACGCCAAGAACCAAAGAGAGGGAATCCAGCTCAACTGGCCGCTACCACACGTACATGCCCCTCTGTACCAAACGCCCACTGACTGACTGATTGATGACAACACACACACACACACACACACACACACACACAGATGGTGAAAGGGGCGGAACCCACTGATTCAAGTGGTTGAAACGGCAGCGGGGGCGGGTGTCTGTGCTCGTCCCGGCTGCTGGTTCATCAGGGCAAGACATCACAAGGGGAGCAGCCGCGTTGGCGATCCATCGCTTCATCCATCTGCCATAGACGGGCCAGGCCGCCCGCACACAAAGGTGCTTCATCTGGCCCTTTGAACCATTGAGTGCTTAACTTGGAAGTCTTATCAACATCGAGCTCTTCTCTCTGAATTGCCTTACTTTTCCCAGCTTAAACTCTGTGGACAACCTCTCCTTCTCTCACACTCTCTGGCTCTTGTTTCTTTTGTTCAGCCCCCGAAATCTTTTGTTCCCCCTTGTTCCACCCCCGCTCCCTCCCCTCCCCCTCTCCTCTCTACCCTTCTCCCCACCTTCACCCCCATCTCTCCTTTCCCCTTCAACTCCCCACTACCCCCCACCCCCCGGCACCAACATCCCTCTGATAAAACCACCTCCCCCACCCCCTCCCTCTCACCCGTGCCGAGCCAGAACCAGCTGCCTCTCTCCCTGCCGGCACCAGCAGTTTTAGAGTGCCAAGGTAGACCTCCGCTCCGCTCCTCCGCTGCTTCCTCCGGCTGCCGCTGGCTCTGTCGCTGCGGTCATTGCGTTGCGTGCCCTTGATGATGAATGCAACTGACTCCCGAAACAAGTGACTCAAACTTGTGGCTGCCTTTGAATGCAATCATTGCGCCCGGGGACCACGTCGCTTTGCCTTGAGAGAGAGGGAGAGAGAGTGAGAGAGAGATCGTGACGATGCCACATCAGGCACTTTACTTCACCACCCGGTCACTGCCCTTTTTGTGCATCTGATGCGATCGCTTCACACACACTCACACTCACACACACACACGCACCAGTCGCCGTGCGGTGGGAGACTTGAACCCAGTGTCTTGTCGTGGACCCGTGTTGTATACCTGGTGCTGGTGCCTGTGTGGGCTGACGCGTCTGCCCGTCGGTGCTCTCCTGTCCTGTGTCCGGGCTTGAATGCATTTTTTTTTCTCTGCTTCGATCCATTGCGTCCGGCAGCTTCCTCTCCTTCCCACTCTACCTCCCTCCCTCTCTGGTTCGTCGTCGACGCATGGATGCCATCGGTTGATATCATGCACCGCCGTTTTTTTTTTGTCTTGTGTTTTTGTTGTTTCCGGTTGCTCGCTCGACCCGCACAACACAAGCGTTACCTCTGCCACTTTCCCACAAAGTCTTTGTGTTTCTCTCCTTCTCCGCGGTGGTGGTCGTTCATGGTCTCAAAGCACACCGGCGTCCTTGAGTCTCTTGTTGTTTTTTTTTCCCCACTTTTGCCAGACCTGTCCAGTGCTTCCTTTCTCCCCTCTTCTCATGCGACCTGCCACATTCCACCCTGACGTGCTGTTTATTCTTCTTGGCAGTCTATTTTTCGTCTTACTCCGCCTCCCTGTTGACCATCACGATTCCTTTTCTCATCATGCCCGGCTCGTTCAATTTCTTGTAGGGTTTGTTTTTCCTGTTTCTTTTCAGGATCAGAAATCAGCAAGATGCAAGCCATCAAGTGTGTGGTTGTCGGTGACGGCGCCGTCGGTAAGACGTGCCTGCTCATCTCGTACACGACCAACGCCTTCCCCGGCGAGTACATCCCTACCGTCTTTGACAACTACTCGGCCAACGTCATGGTCGATGGCAAGCCCATCAACCTTGGCCTCTGGGATACCGCCGGTCAGGAGGATTACGATCGCCTCCGCCCCCTCTCCTACCCCCAGACGGACGTTTTCCTCATTTGCTTCTCCGTCATCAGCCCCGCCTCCTTTGAGAACGTTCGCGCAAAGGTGGGTCGTCTGGATTCTCTCTTGCTCTCATCATGTCTCGTCCGAGCATGGCCGCGCCATCAGTCCAGCTGGCGTGGTGCTGCCTACCGCGCTCTTCGCCACTCACCTCTGCATATCCATCCAATCCTTTGCAGTGGTACCCCGAGGTCAGCCATCACTGCCCCCAGACCCCCATCATTCTTGTTGGTACCAAGCTCGATCTGCGCGATGATAAGGATGCTATTGAGAAGCTCCGTGAGAAGAAGCTCCAGCCCCTGACCTACCCCCAGGGTCTTCAGATGGCCAAGGAGATCAATGCTGTCAAGTACCTCGAGTGCTCAGCCCTCACCCAGAAGGGCCTCAAGACGGTCTTTGATGAGGCCATTCGTGCCGTCCTTAGCCCGCCCAAGATCACCAAGAAGCGTTCGGGATGCATGATCCTCTAATCGACCTGCCCTGTTACTTGTCGTTCATGCCCCCTCCCCTTTTGTTTTTCGTGTTCTTCCTTTCATGACTGGCTTCCGTTGCTGTGTCGTTTTCTCGGAAAGTCGTTCCTTCGCTACTCGCATCCCACTCCTTCTTTCTTACAGCCAGTTCTTGTCTTGTGGCTCCATGCTTTCTGTGTATGGTTTGTTTGTTTTTCTTTTTCTTCTTTTTTTTTGCATGGTCCACGGCAAAAAAAAAAATGCCCAACTTAAACGTGTCTGCGGTGCAGCACCCTGGCACGACGGCTTGATCCCTTGATCACCGGTCAACACACTGATGTCTTTCTTGCTTCTCGGATGCTCCTGAGCAATCGTCTTAGGTCTCGCGACGAAGAGTCTCGTGTGTTTTTACTTTCCCCTTCATCGCTTATTCCTCTCCGCCCCTCTTGTATTGCTCTTGTGTGTTACTCTTTTTGTGCTCGTGGATTGGAATCAAACCGTCAAAATGCCAGCGCGCTCTGTCAAATTTGTCACAACTCAGGCGAGCGGGGACTTTGCACGCAAACAGATACGAAGAAAAAAAAAGACAAATCAGGGCTCAAATCAGGGTTCCTCACACTGCCTTGATACATGAGGCAGATCAAACCACCAAAAAACTACCCACATCTACTCGTTTCACCCACGTTATGCATTGTACCCGTAGTCCTGAGGAGTGTTGAGCAGCATCGTGTGGTCCAGACTTTCATCTCCACTTGGTCGGCTCACATCTCCACCAGCCCCGCCCTTCATAAACACACCCGGGGGTGTAGAGGGTGTTTGTAGGCCGGCGGCCGCAGCTGCAGCTGCGGCTGCGGCAGCCGCCGATGCGCTACCGGTGCTTGAAGTTGTGGCTCCAGCACTGCCGATGGCACCGTACGTGCTCTTGCCCAAAAACTCTGGACTCAGAACAAGGAGGCCCTGCGAGGTGGGGGTGAAAGAGAACGACCGAGGGTGATTCCATGAGACGATGGGTCCTCACTCCTCCTTTCCGCATGTTAGCCAGAGACAAGCAAACCAACTCACCTCCTCGCCGAGCCTCTCGACCAGCCAGATGAGCAGCTCGTCCATGAGGAGTCGCAGCAGGTTGAACGAGCCAAATGAGAGAGCTGAGCGTAGCGTTAGATCGCGGATCACCAGGCCGCTGAAAAAGCCCCAGCGCAACATGAATTGCTTGCCCTATTATATTCCGAAAGACAAGCGCCGAGAATGGTCATCCCACCACCCGAGACGGTCAAGCCTGAACCAGGCACAAAAGTGGCTTTTGAAATTCAAGCACGCATGACAACATACCCGAGCCGTTGGATGCACAGCGCCCGCGACAAAATCACGCAGCTTGTGCTGAACCAAGGCTGCCCACACTTGAAGTGATTCCTAGAACACGCACAGCAGAGAACCAACCGTGACGAGGCCGCCAAAGCTTGCCATGGAAAAACAGAAAAAAAAAAGAAAAAAAAAGAAAAAAAAAAAAAAAAAAAAAAAAAAGGCGCAGCAGTTGTTTCCAACAACACGAGTGCAGCATACCTCATTCTCCAAGAGCGACAGCACCTCGGATACAATCAGGCTGACCGTGGCCTCTTGGCATTCACAGGTCATGGCCAGTTGCGACTATTGGGCCAACAGGCACGGGGGAACCAAACGGGTCAGACGAAGAGCATGCCACACAACATATGGCCGGGAAAGATGGTTGATGTTGACATAACCACGGGCTGAGCTCGTCGACCAATGGAAAGATGAACTGACATGCAGTGCCAAAACGTCAAGAGAAGAGAGATCTTGCAGCATCTGATACATCTGCAGCAACAAAGCACATCATCACCAGTTGAATGAGCTTGTGAAAAAGCCGAACCACAAGACACGAGGTTGGAACGCCAAGGTGAGGCGACTGCACAAACCTGGTCTGAAGAGTCAAAGATGGCCGAAACAGCCTGTGCATGACAAAAAGAGCGCAAAAGGAGGAGGGGGTTTGAAACGTGAGCACGAGATAACAGAGCCAGTTGCAGGGCAGAAGCGATGATGACAAAAGCGAACAAACAAAAAGCCTAAAAAAAAAAAAAGGAAAGAAAAAAAAAGGGAAAGAAAAAAAAAGGGAAAGAAAAAAAAAAAAAAAAAAAAAAAGAAGGCCAATTGCAACGCACGCCAGCCAAGTGATTGAGAGAGGTGAAGCGTCGAAGGCGTAGGGCCAGCGTGTGATACTTTTCCAACCGCGCATCCACCAGCTTGAGATTGAGGCCATCCATGGCCGTCTGCAAAAGGGAAGGGGGGAGAGTTTGGAGGGGCCAAAATGTGAGAAGTTGACGAAGCAGGCACGATATGCGAGTCAAATGAAAGCCAACAGACGGGTGACGACGGACCCGAAGCCAAACGTCAATGCACTTGGCGAAAAAGCGAAGTTCCTTCAGCAATTCTTCGGGCAAGGGCTTGAGCACGTCACGGATAATGGCCTAGGCATGACAGCGACATGATCGTGTTATGACTCGGCCACGAGCAACAGCAGGCATGGGGAAGCGAGCGAGGCGGGGGCTGTGGCATTACCTGCTGAAGTGCTTGAATGAAGATATCGTCAGCTTGTAGAACGTTTTGTACGCCGGCAGGTGAAGCCAGAATGGTCTTGAAATGGACGGCAATGGTGCCCCAAAATTGGTTCCACTGTTCCTGGATGGCTTGAAAGTCGCCGGCAATGACAGTCTGCAAGACCTTGGCACAGTGCGCATGGTAGGGCTTGCTGAAATCGTTGGCACCATCGATGCCTGCAAAGAAAGAGGTCAAGGTAGTGGGGAAAAGGAGCATGTCGTGTGAGGACCACCAAGCCACCAGGTTTGCAGAAGCGCCGCTTATTTCAAGCATCAAACGGGTAGGGGACAATGGGCGGGAAGCGGATGGGGATTGCGACCTTGGGCTTGGAGTGAGGGAAAAGGCGGCAGGGTTACGCGAGCAAAAACGCCGGCAAATTTGCCCGGGGAGGAAGCCTCGGCGTTACGCGGGCTGGAAGGAGCCTCGGCTTTACTGCTAGGACCAGCGGCATCTCGAGCTTTGCTGGCACGCGTGCTGGATTTGCGCTTGGTAGTGGTTGGAGCTGGTGTGCCTGTGTTAGAGTTTGATTCATCCTGCAAAGGTGCGGGCAGGGGGTGGACCCATTTCGGAGCCCCCTCAAAGGGTAAGCAGGGCTTCTTCGAGTACCAATACCATGCGTGTTCAGACGAGAAGACGAATGGTGACTGAAAAAAAAAAAAAAAAAAAGGAAGGGCCTGACCTTTGTTTTCCGGGTTTTGGTGTGAGCGCCACCGATTTGTGTGGGGTCAAAATCGAGCTTGGTTGACTCTTTCAAGCGGATGCCGTAGTAATGGTATTTGCTGTTGCCTCGCGTCCCGAGGCGGCGGGTCTAGGCGCAAGCATCAGGCTGAGTGCGCAGCGTGCTTTGGGATCTGCGCACTGAAACGGCGGTTGGTGTGCAAACAGCTTGTCAAGACTGACCTTGAGGTTTGGGAAGACGCTGCGAATGAGCTTGCCAAAACTTGCTTGGTTGACGGGCTCTTGGTTGAGCTGAGGAGCAAGGTATATTGAATTGGGGCAAAGCAGGTGCATTGAAAACTCGTGAAGTGAGGTACCAGCAACGTTGTGGGTGTGTGTGTGAGGGAAGAAAGGGTCGGGGTGTGAACGTGAATGAAGACTTTCTTGGCACTCGGGGCACGAACCGTTTTGCAATGCTCAATGTAATGAGCAAAGAGGGGTTCGCGGCCAAGGGAGGTGTCATCGCAAGCTTCAAAGTTCTCGTGAAGCCAGACGACGGTGGCTGGCGAGGTGCGGCTGATGTTGTGTGAATAAGGGTTGCTCTAAATGGGTGCGGGCCGGGCAGACGAGAGGGAGAGGAACGAGGGGGAATAAAAGCGCGGGTAAGGACGGGATAAGAAGTAGTCTATGCAGATAAGGGGGGGTTGAGTATGTCTACTCAGAGGGTTGCACGCATGTGCGCGCGTTTGTGGATGTGTGTGTACGCACGAGCATGCGGCCGGGAGCGGCCACCATGGCTGGGGGCATGGTGGTGCCGCGATAGGGCATGCCGTAGGGGGCGGTCACGTAGCCACCCCCGTACGGGGGGCGAGTGTAACCGTAGGAGGTGGGCATGTAGGAGACTATGGGGGCTTTGCTGGTGGGTTGACCCATCGGTGCCTGGCTCATGGGGGGAGCTGCAGAGGGAGCGATGGGGCGCCCCCCCATGGTGGCTCCGGGTGCCATGCTATTGGCGGGGAGGGGCTGGGCCATGCTGCGCGGCGGAGGATGCCCGGCGCCAGTGCTGGCAACACCACCGGCGGGTGGCTGTGGCGTTGCCATGTTACTCTGGATGTGAAATGAGCGGCACTCAAGCAGCCAAAAGCATCGGATGCTCCAAGAGGCGAGGGGGTTCAAGGTGGGCTGCGCGTTGGCACAAAGGCCTCGCTCGACTCGCCTCCACGCCGCTGTAGCGATGCAGAAGCGCCCTTGCGCCGATTAAGGTATTGCCAACCGTCAGGATCCGAACGCAATCGAACCAGGATCCCACGACGTCTTCCTGGAACGGATCCCTGCGCAGGGTTCCGCTTGGTCAAAGTGCGTGTTCGACGAGAGAAACCAAGAGACGTGTCTGCGATGAACGGCGCCGTTCCAATAACAACAACAACAACAACAGGATGAGCGGTTGTCAAAGCGAATCCAAGGGTAAGCAGAGCTAATCAGCGCATGCACACGGGGTACACAACGGGTCCAAGTGCCTGCCAGAGAGCGTGCGTGACCCGAAAAAAAAAAAAAAAAAAAAAAAAAAGAGAGAGAGAGAAAAAAAGAAGAAGAAGAGGGGCGGCGGGAAGCAGAGTGGCCTTGTCACGATGCACAAGACAACGAGTGTATCGGGGCATGGCGAGCAAGGGAGGGGTAGAGGTGGTCTGTCAAGCAGAACGAGCAACCGAGTTGCGATGCCATCTGCCCTTCTGCCCCATCGATGCGATTCAAGGCTTGCCCCCCCGCCAGTCTCGTTTCACGCCCCACGCTCCCAACTCAAACCACAGCCACAGCCAGCACCAGAAGCATGCCAAGCAACCTTGTACACAGATCCCATTGAACAGGCACGGCAAGCCGTGTCACCACCACCGCCAGCACGGCAGCGCTGCCATATCTCCTGCCTTCATCCCGTCCGCAATCACTTACCCGTTACACACACACACTTGAACGGAAAAAAAAAAATTCAGAGAGAGAGAGAGAGAGGAGACAGATACAGAGACAGAGACAGAGAGAGAGAGAGAGAGAGAGACAGAGAGAGACAGAGAGAGAGACAGAGAGAGACAGAGAGAGAGAAAGTTTGAGAGAGAGAGAGAGACAGAGAGAGAGACAGAGAGAGACAGAGAGAGACAGAGACAGAGAGAGACAGAGAGAGACAGAGAGAGACAGAGAGAGACACGCACACACACAAAGAAAACAGTCAAAAAAAAAACACAGAGAGTATTGGATAATGGTAAAATTAACGCAAGAATTAAGCTTGAAATACATAGGGAATCAGAGAGAGGGTGTCCGTTGGGATCTGTTGAGAGAGTGAAGCGTCAGCATGACGCAAAGGCGGACAAAGACGTCGTGTTCGCGTCGAGCGTGATGGCAGCGTGATGGCAGCGTAATGGCAGCGTGATGGCTGGAGCAGACGCTGCTGAAAGAAGACCATGAGTCGTCACGTTCACAGCTACAGGGATCGAAGGATGGGTTTGCTACTGACAGGTCAGGGCCGACCCAGGGTGTCTGTGCCGGTATCGGACAAGTTTGGATGAAGAGGTCCGCAAAAGTCCTTGGTCGCCAGACGCGTGGGAGGGTTGTGGCAGACCCGGGAAACATCACCTGCGTCTGTACACCCCCGACACAGGTATACACTCGCACCGATCCTCACACGCACCTTCATATGCGCGCACACACAACGCACTCAGCGGCGGTCCACCTGCGTATATTATGCTTGTATGGCCAGTTCGTCCCCTAAGGATCTCCAGCATGCACAAGGTGCTTTATTGCCTCGACGCAAACGCCAGAGGCATGTGCTGACTCGCTCGTTCTCTCTCGCCCAAGACTCTTCCCTCGCCTCTGCCACGCTTTGCCAGCAGGGGGATGCCACTGGTGCTCCCATAGCACCGTGCTTGCTGGCATTCTTGCTACGATTCGCGCCTGGTTTCCTCCCGCCTCGCTGGCCTCGCCCCCCAAACGGCTCAAATCCACTTGCACCTCACTTCAACCTTGATCAATGCCTCTTTTCCTCCTCCTTTGGCCCCCACCTTTGGCACCCAGTCTCGTCCGCTGCCCTGGGCGTGTGTCTCCTGCTGCTTGTGCCTTTAGCTCTCAAATGGGCGTATCCCTTGCCGTATCTCTCTCTTTCTCTCTGTATCTCGCTCTCTCCCTCTCTCTCTCTCTCTCTCTCTCTCTCTCTCTCTCTCTCTCTCTCTCTCTCTCTCTCTCTCTCTCTCTCTCTCTCTCTCTCTCTCTCTCTCTCTCTCTCTCTCTCTCTCTCTCTCACTGTATCTCTGTATCTCCGTGTCTCGCTGCATTCCGCCTGTATCTGCCTGTATCTGCCTGTATCTGCCTGTATCTGCCTGTATCCGCCTGTATCCGCCTGTGTCCCTCTGTATCCCTCTGTGTATCGCCCTGTGTCCCTCTGTGTCCCTCTGTATCCCTCGATATATCTCTGTATAGCTCTGAATAGCTCTGTATCCCTCTACACATCTCTGTACAGCACTGTGTCCCTCGATATATCTCTGTATAGCTCTGTATATCTCTGAATAGCTCTGTGTCCCTCTACACATCTCTGTCTAGCCTCTGTTACCTCTCTCTCTCTCTCTCTCTCTCTCTCTCTCTCTCTCTCTCTCTCTCTCTCTCTCTCTCTCTCTCTCTCTCTCTCTCTCTCTATCTATCTCTCTCTCTGTAACGGAAGATTCCGATAGGGGACAGAAGATGAATCGTTATCCGATCATTTCTATTTCAGAATCAATTCAGATTTGAGCAAAATAAGAATCTTCCGATCAAACGGCAGCCCCGTCCCGCCCTGCAGTGGAACAAGAGAATGAGCTGCGTGCCTCTAAACCAAGCAGATCCACTGGCCGAGCGCCTGAACGGCCTTGAGATCAAGACCCGAGCACCGTTGTTTGAACCGACTCTCCGCTGTCTCTTTTGATAGTGACCGTTATTTTTTTTTTCCTGTTTTTTCGTTTTTTTCAGTTTTTTTTTTCGTTTTTTTCCAGTGTTACGAGCAGAAAGAGCAAAAAACTGTTGCGAGCGACGCGACGACCCGGAAGCAAGACTGGCGACGGTAGAGACAGCCCTCGAGACCACCGAACAAGGAACAACACCCTCCCCCGCGCCCCTTTGACGCACGCGGTGGCAGAGATGGGTTGAAGACCGGGCGGCAAGGACACAAAACGAGATGGCGCGATCCGTGCCGCGACGTCGTGGCAACATGGGTCAATTTGCCCAGCAATCCACCTTGAGCGGTTGGCTCCAGCCGCCTGGCCCCCCGAGCAACTCGGCATCATCTGGCTCTTCCCTCCCCTCTTCTTCGACCTCTGCCGCCGCCGCTGCCGCCGCTGCTACCCCTGCTTCTCAAGCAGAGCGTGTCAGCAGGACCAAACCGCCGCTGCCTGCGGCACAGGAGGAGCCGGCTGAAAAGCGGGCTCGGCACGTTGCTTTCGAAGCATCCTCGCCTTCCTCGCTGACAGCGACCATCGATCCCAGTGCAAACACAGCTGCTTCCACCACACCCTCCCCGGTACTACTAGACACACCCTCGGTCTGCACGCCCGATAAACCCGAGCCTGCAATCCCACAGACCTTGAGCGACCCCACCCCCATCACGCTAGCCCCGCACCCGGCTCCTGCTTCGGCACCACCGGCATCATCTGCATCCACACCCGCCAGCGAGTCCGCGACTCGGAATGTGCCCCCGAGCGCCAAACGAAAATATGCCCCCTTCAAGGTGCTCAACTGCCAGACCACCTTTTATCTGCACAGCGAACTGGGCCACGCGCAGGGTAGTCGGCCCGTGACCACCAACCTCTATCTATGCGCTCACCCAGCTGGGCCAGCGAGGACTAGCCGCAAGGTTGAGCTACGCCGCGTCACCAAACTTGCTGGATGCCAAACTTGGACCGTCAGCCAAAACCACGTCGAGCACGTCTTTGCCAAATTTCGACAAGAAGGCCGATGCACCATCCGCCTCCGCCAGCCACCCGTCGACCTAATCGTCTCCCACGCCAATCCCTCTGCCCTCTCGGGCTTTCTCGACTCTCTCTACGCGGTATGTACCTCCACCCGCGTCAACACCTGTACGCTCTCTCTCTGGCGAGCACACGGTTCGGCCCCGTCAGTATTTTGCCCCATCTTAATATAAACAACACTGCGCAGGTCCACACGGGCGATGAGGCGATTGACCTGCCCAGTCCCGGGCGCCTGAACGAACTGACCAAGGAAGGCAAGGTATGTCTCATCTTTGCTGTTGCGTTTTATTTTATTTTTATTTTTTCCTTTTTTTTAAAAATCCAACCCGGTCACGCCTCTTGTCGCTCTCTCATTATGTGAATCCTGTGTTTGTCACTTGACTCTGGCATGACCTCTTGCTCCAGGACACAGAGGCCATGGTCAAACGGCTGCGTGTAAGCCGCGGCCAAGACATACCACGCGTTCTACCCCCAAATCTACGATCGCTGCACTTGAGTGATCGGGCTCTGAGCAGGCCGCCAGCGCAGATCTTTCGTTGCGCCCACCTTTCGGTCTTGGATCTGAGTCAAAATAAGCTGCAGGTCAGACTTGACCGCCCGTCCTACCGCCCTGCTCAAGACATGCATGCGTGCTGCCATAACGAACCCCTAAATGCACACAAACCTGTGGCCGCATATCCTGTTTTGGTTGCCTGACAGAAAGTACCACTCGAGTTGGAGCTATTACCAGAGCTTCGATCGCTCGACCTCAGTTCCAACGAGATAACGGCCTGGCCTGCCCACCTCGTGCTCCCAACCCTGCAAAGTTTGATGCTTAGTTCGAACAAGTACGATTTTCTTTTCTTTTCCTCTTCTTGTTGTCTCCGCTCGGCTTCCCTTGTGGTTCACCGCCGCTCACAATGGGAACCCTCGTGCGCTCGCAACTAGGCTGGAAACCCTGCCACGCTCGCTTGGACGCTTTACGAACCTTCACACGCTGCATCTCGAACACAATCAACTGGGTTCCGTGCCCACCACCATCGGCCTCCTGCCTCACCTACGCAATCTCCAATTGCGTGGCAATCGCCTGGGCTGCTTGCCAGCAAGCTTTGCCAAGTTCCAAGGCACTCGCCGCCTCGCCCTCTTCTACGGCAGTGGTAAGGCACTGCATGGATTTCAGAAGGAAATACATTTGGCAGGAAAGCAAGATTCAGAAACGCCTCGTTTGTTTGAGCTTTGGTTGATATCTCAAGCCTTGAGATATCTCGCTGGTCCATGTGCCTGGCGATGGTGATGTAGACAATCCCTGGCGAGCTGCTGATGAGGAGGTGCATATTTTGCCCGGAACGGTGCCCTCGCTTTTTGAGGTGCGTGTGCTTTGACGCGCGCGTGGGAGCTGCTGGCTCGCCCCCTTGAGCTCACACGACGTGATTTGCAGCTGGCAGCCCGAGTGGCCTTGCGGGCCGGGGTGTTCCGTAATCAGCGGCAACTCTTGCCCGACGCGTTTCGCAGGTTGGTGCTTCATTCATGCTTCACTGCTTGCAACCTGATCTGAGCGTTGCGATGATGCAAGGCTCATGCCGGGCTGCACGTCGGTTGTTTGCTATTTGGCTCGCAGGTACCTCCGACAGGCCAGTCGCTGCTCAGTGTGTGATCAGCCATTTGTCTTGGGGCACCAGGCATTTTGCTTGGCCCAGCCACTGGAGCAGGTGCGCTTATCCTTCCTGCCCACCCAGGTTTGCTTGTGGGCCCAGAACCATGCTCATGCAGACAGTGTCTTCGCCGGCCCTACGACCTTAGATTGCCCAGCAATTTGTGCACCCTGCCGAAGTGCCTCTGATGTATCGGACTTGCAGCCTGCGCTGCACAGAGAGTGCGTTGGGGTGCCGCGCTGCGCCAGGACCAGGACCAGAGCAGTAAAGTCATCGCGCATCGCGGCTGAAATGACGATAGTAAGCCCTTTATCAATTTCAGTGCACCAGTATCGACAACAACCACGACAGAACAATGTTTGAAAAAACCACAGCATGCATCGCAATGGAAAAAGGGAGGATATTGGAGTCAAAGTAGGAAGAGAGAGATGGCGGGTGGAATGATGAGAACAAGAGGAGGGGGACAAGGAAAACAAACACAAACACAACGCACGGAGCCCAGAGGCCACCATCTTGTCACATCAAAAGAGGACACTGGTACGGTGTCAGAAAGTGAGGACGGTGCTTAGGGCACCGCATGTGGTCTGCATATTTTAGGCGGAACCCGTAAACTTCTGGTAGTTCTCCATGTTACGGCGAAGAATGTCTTCAATGGGGCCAAGGACCCGCTCAAAGGTCTCGCGATCAAGCTTGACACATTTGACCTCACCCTTGGCAGTGACGGTGGCGTGGCGCTTGTTGTCCTTGAGCAGAGCAATCTCGCCAAAGTAATCGGCTGCACCCAGCTCGCCGACCTGACCAGACTCGCCCTTGTCGTTGCTCTGTGGGGCGTGGGGAAGCGGACATGGCGAGGCAGAGCACACGCCGATACAAGGAAAAGAGCCGGGGGAAACCATGAGGGGCAGAGGAGAAAAAAAAAGGCTGGGCTGGGGCTCGAAACGCACCTGTGTGACGACGGCAGTACCCTCGACAATGATGAAAAAGTCATCACCTTCGTCGCCCTGCTTGACAATGTTGGTTTCATCGGCAAAGGTGCAGGGTTCGAGGGCGTCGGCCACCTGGAGACGCTCGTACTTGTCGACGTCGGCCAGGATCTGGACCTTCTCGAGGAAGGTTTCGTACATTTTGCGCTTACGGATGGTGCTACCCATGAGGATGCGGCGGTATGTGTCCTGATCGAGGGCCCAGAGCTGGACGTCCGTCTTGGCCTTGACGGTGGCAGCACGAGGCTGGTTGTAGATGAGGGCCAGCTCGCCAAAGCTGCCCCCGGTGGTGAGCTCGAGGACCATCTTGGACTCGTCGGCGCCGTCGTCCTTCTTCCAGACCTCGAGTTGTCCGGCATCAACGACGTAAAAGTTGTCACCCTCATCGCCCTGGGTGATGATTTCGGTACCGGCCTGCTTCTTGATGAGGAACATGGCGTCGAGGACCTCGGTCAGCTCCTCGCTGTCGAGGTGCTGGAAGAGGACGTTGTCCGAGACGGCCTTTTGCAGGCGCAGCATGGTGGGGGCATCCTTGCGAATGACCTTGCGCTGGTAGTCCTCGACGTCGTCCTCCGTCATGACGCTGGCACTAATGGCGGCACGGCGCGAGCGGCCGCGGCTGATGGGTCCGGCATCGGCCTCTGTGTGTTGACAAAGTCGGGCGATGCCGCATGTGAGAGAGAGGTGTAGGAATATCAGAGGAGTCAACGAAGAGGCAAGCGATGTTGAGATGCAGGGTAGGAAAGAGGGGGTTGGTGAAAAAACAAAATTCTTCTTGTTGTCTTCACCAGGTCGAGATGGCGGTTTTGCTGGACGGGACGGGACAGGACAGGACAGAACAAGACAAACCTTCTTCTTCTTCTTCGTCGTCTTCGACGTTGGTGCCGCGCTCGCGCTGCAGCTGAATCATGTAGTTTTTGATAAAGTCAAGTTCATCATCGGGCTTGTCCACGCAGAGCTTCACGACAATGTCCTTGAGCAGAGATTCGACATTGTGCTCCTTGAGATAGGCTTGCAACTCTGCCTCGGTCTCAGCCATGGTGGTGGTTAAGGGGGGAGAAAAAAAAGCAAGAGAGGAATGGGGCTTGAGCGATCAAGGCCTTGAGAGTGAAGAGCAATGTCCTGTAAGCCAAGCAAGACAAGAGACAAGCAGGTCAGCAGACGAGGTTGGCAGCAGTTTTCGCGTTGGCAAGGCACCCCAAGACAAAGAAAATCAGCGTAAAAGGGAGAATAAAAAAAAAAAGAGAGAAGAACAACAGAAACAACACGATGTGTATGTGAGTGTGTGTATGTGAGTGTGCGAGTCAAAAGTGAGGAAAGCCCCGGGCATCGCATCAAAGCAATGGCAGAGCCGGGAGAATTGAACAAAGAGGAGGGATACGGGAAGAAACGAGATTGTACAGAGGGAGGGTTTAATCTGAAGCACTGCCAGCGAGCGACCTTGCGCTGGCACGCACGCATATGCACGCACACACGCACACACATGACAACGATAAAACAAAGAGAGCGCGCGAGAGCGAGAGAGAGCGGGTGGCAGGTGGCAACCATGCGCAGCTTGGAGATGAGGGCCTCAACCACCCAAAACATGGTCACGCATGGCCAACAACTTCATCCACGCCTTCTCATCACCCCCGATCAGCATCTGTGGGGTGTGCCCGTCTGTGTGCGCGTGCGTGTGTGTGTGTGTGTGTGTGTGTGTGTGTGTGACCTCCGACAGACAGAGAGGCAGAGCGACAGAGCGACAGAACGACAGAGAGACAGAGAGACAGAGCGACAGGGAGAGCGAGAGAGCGCGCGCACGAGCGAGAGATACAGCGGGACAGAGAGCGAGAGAGCGACAGAGAGCGACAGAGAGAGCGAGAGAGCGAGAGGGAGGAGGAGCACCAAGACGAAATCGATGGCAACTCTGCTTCAAATCGGGTCAACAGTCCCGGCCGAGGCAAAGTCCCACAAAGACAGCCACACACAGCAGGCACTGTGCAGGCACTGTGCAGTGGCATGCACTCACTCGCTCACTCACGCACTCAGACACACAGGTGAGAAAAGAAAAAGCAAAGCAGGCCCTGTGCAGTGTGTGCGCAGTGCCATGCCAGTGTACAGGAGTGCCAGCTTACTTGGACAATAAAAAGTGCTGCTCTCTCTCCCTCTCTCTCTCTCTCTCTCTCTCTCTCTCTCTCTCTCTCTCTCTCTCTCTCTCTCTCTCTCTCTCTCTCTCTCTCTCTCTCTCTCTC
>NW_001865076.1:74397-112425 GCF_000002865.3 Monosiga brevicollis MX1
TGATCAAGTGTTGCAGGATCGCGTGCGCTACACCAACATCCTGTATTCCCCCACCGTAAGCGCTGCACCTGCACCTGTGGAGCACCACAGCTTTGGATGAACAACTGTGATACAATCTCGCTGCACCTCATTATCCAAACTTGTCGCAGAACGCCGTGTTGCAAGTGGATCCCAGCATCCGCGTGCTGACTGTGTGGCGTGCCTACTACCTTCGCTGGCTGCGCGAGTTTGAGCCTCGCGAAAATGTGATTGATCGCGTGCGCGAACTGACTCGGGCCAAAGAAGCCCTCGAAGCGCAGCTTGCCGAGCTGCAGGCCTCTGGCGCAGCTGCCACCACCAGCGCCTAGCCCGGAACCCACGAGTAATCCCGCTTGTTTGGACAACAAACGGGCACGGTTTCATTTTGTGTTTTGTGCTGGGCACGAACCTCGCTCGTCCTTGTTGGCTGGCTCTCCTGGCCGAAAAAGAACCTCAATCCCAAAATAAATTGTAAGCACAAGCAGACCGAGTTGTCATTGTCAAGCTGCACATCGCAGACCCACGGTGAGACTCGGCAAACCACACACGGACAAAAGAAGAAAGACCTCAGAGCATGTTTCGCCGTTCTCTTTAATGAACCTTCTGCAGCGACAGTAGCCTGTGAAAAAGTTCGAGTTGTGCAAGTCGTACGAGTAGCAAATGTCTTCACAGGGACCAGAAGCGTTGAAAATCTTTTCATCCTCAAATACATAGAGTGCCGTTTTGCTCTTGATATCGCTTGAGCCGCCAAGACATCGGCATCATCAGCCATCCTGCCTGCTCGTCACTGCTCGTAACAAGCACCCCAAATGGCTGGCGTCGAGTCTGCTTCGAGACTTGAAGACTCGTGGAGACTCGGTAAATGCATCCAAAGTCACACTTTCACATCGAACGGATATGGCCGAGACGGAAAAAACGGAAAAAACGGCGGAAACGGCAGTCACGTCCGAGGCCGCTGGGCCGGTGGCGACAACGGCAATGGATGATAGCATGGATGGAGAGGCTGGCATGGTTGGCCGCGGGGAGGCGAATGCAGGTCTGGATGCGCAAATGGATGAGGCATCTGATCTTCACGCGACAGAGGGGACGATCGACAAAGCGGTGTGCGGGGAGGAGGTTTTTACCTACACGCCCGACGGCGGCCGAACCGTCCATCCCCAGCAAGCCCTTTTAGAGATGCGGCGCCAAATGCAGCTTATTCAAGACCGGTCAGTCCCACGTTTTGAGATCCAGCCGGTTCTGCCCCTGGATGATGCGAGACAGGGGTCTTGGGTTTTTTTGGGGGGAATTTTTTTTTTTTTGTTTTTTGTTTTTGCTCTTCCTGTGGATTTAACTGAGTTGGGCAGTTTGAGGTGCTTGGGCCAGCAAGTGTCTTGCTTGACCATGCTTGTTGTGCGTTTTCGTCAAATGGTGCACTCTCTTGTTCATGCTGATGAGGGCAAGGCGTCGCTCGCTACCAAACGCGTGCCTCGGCTGAGACCAGCTTCAGCACACTCTGTCTGACTGAATCGTTCCACCCCTGCGCTTCCGTCCAGAGTATGTGTCATGCCAAGTAATGGCCTGTCGGCCTCGGCCATTGGCTCCTGGAAAACGACGCAAGCGCGCCGCTGGCGCATGCAGGGATTCAAAAATCCGGCGCGCGGGGTAGGCCGTGGTTTCTTCTGCTGTTTGCGCCTGAGCCTGTGTCACTCACACCTGATCGATTGGGGTCCGTTCAACAGGATGAGCTGATATTGTTCCACTGGCAAGTGCAGCCACGTCGCGAGGGTCGAGGCCGACGACGGGTTGGCCAGGACGCACTCCATGACGGTGGCCCCACATTGTCAGACCCCGAGGACGAGGAGCTCGATGGTGCCGAGGAGGATGATCTGGAACAGCCCGTGGTGGACGGTTATGCGTTTGCCGCCTTCAACCGCTCCCTTAAAATCCCCCATTTTACCACTGCCGACTATCAAGCTTGTCTCAAGGCCGAGGGCTGGAACGAGCGTGAAACGCGCCTTCTTTTCGAGCTGTATGTCCTCTCACCCCTGGCCCTCTTCCGAAACGCACATCACGACAAAATTTCAGAACCCAGCATGTTAATCTCTCGCGCTTGAAAGCACCTGCTCACCAAGCCGTTTGCTTGTGGTTGCCAGCTGCCAACGCTACGACCGCCGGTTTGTGATCATTCAAGATCGCTACAACCATCAGCTCCGAGGTGTCAAATCTTTGGTGCGTCAATGCGAACACACTGTTTTTTGTTTTTGTTTTTGTGTTTTTCCCCTGTCTGTGCAGTCCTTTCTTCCCTGGATAAGAGTTGGTTCGCTTTGAAAGCGTTGCGGTGATTTTCATTTAAATTCACCTTGTCTCTTCAAAGACACTCGCCCCTCCCACCCCCCGCCTGTGTTCTTGTTTTCTTGTTCTGCTTCGCGTCGGTTCTTTATCTCATTCATCATTTCATGGGGCCGACATTAGCTCCCGGATCGCACTCTAGAAGAGCTGAAGCACCGCTACTATAGCTGCGTCAACAAGCTCGCAATTCACCGTCAGCTGCCCGAAGATGATATTGAACGCATTTACAAGTGAGTCTCAACTTTGATGGCACTTTGAGGGCCAGCAGTGGAGGAAAATGTGTGATTGTCGTCCGAGCTGGTTGTGACATGCATGCCACGCCCTCTCCGTTCTTAGATACGATGTGGAACACGAGACGAGCCGCAAGGCTCAGCTGCGGCAGCTATTCAGCCGAACGTCCACACAAATCGCTGAAGAGGAGGCGGTACGGCGTGAGCTGGATGAGATTTATCAGCTCAAGGCCGAACTCGGTATCACCAAAACAGCACAAAGCCTGTTTCCTCCCAAACCCGTGGCGCCAACACCCGCCACTGGACAAACCGCTGCCACGCCAGCTAGCGGGCGGACCGGCAAAGCCAAGGGCAGCAAAAAGGACAAGGCGAACAAGGCTAATGAAGCGCCCGTCACGCCCGGTGTTGCCCGTGGATCTGGCAAAGGCAAGGGCAAGGGCAAGGGCGCTGGCAAGGCCGCGGAAAAGAGTGCGGAAAAGGGCGCTGGCAAAGCTGCCGCTAAAGCTGCTGGCAAAGCTGCCAAAGGACTTGATAAGTCCGCTGACAAGGCTGCGACCAAGGCCTCGGACAAAGCCGCGGACAAAGCCGCCGCCAAGGCCGCCAAGGCGGCTGCGAAAGCAGCGGCCAAGGCCACGGGCAAGGCCGGCACTAAAGGCACACCACGTGGCATTGGCAGCAAAGCTGGCAGTGCAGCTGCCACCAAGGCATCGACGCCGGCCACACCATCGACACCTGCCACACCAAAGCCCACTGGTCGTACCACAGCAACATCGGCCGCAGCTACACCGATTGGTTCTGCCCACACGGAATTAGTACGTCCCCTTGTCTTGTCGATGATGTTTTTTTTTTTCCTGGGAAGGGTTGACTTTTTATGGTGGCTTCTTGTTCTCTTTTCCATGTCTGTCTCACACAATGCGGCATGATGTTAGACGTCGAGCCGCCGGTCAACTGCTGCGGGCACTAAAGTGCCAGTTCGGCTACAAAGCGCTGCCATCAATAAGAGCTTTGGCAAGAACGTTGATCAAAAGATTCAACAGTTTGTCGAGAACAAACTGACCACGCTCAACCTTCGTACGTCGAGACATGTTGCCAGATGGGATGCTCGTTCAAAGCACAAGTGCTTCTGAGATGTCGATTGGTCTTTCGTTCCTCTTTTTTTTTTTTTTTTTTTTTTTTTTTTTTTTTTTTTTACACCACACCCAAGTTGGCTCGTTGGTTCGTCTCTGACCTTGTCTGTTGCCCATACCTGCCTGTTTCTGAGTAGAAAACGCCGTGCCCACCAGTAAGGTGGCTGCGCGCTATGCAGAAGTGCGGAATGGATTGCTGGCGTTGGCCAACGTCACGAAAACCTATCAGCAAGCTAAATCACACTGCGAGCAACTCACGTCAGTTCGGAGTTGATGAAGGAATGGTGTCACTTTTTACGCACAATTTTCACACCCTTGTTTTTTTGTTTGGTTTGTTCCGTCCGTCTTGCAGTGAGCGCGTGTACAAACTACTTCCCAAGTATGGCTTCAAAGTCCCGGTATGTGCGCGAGTGACGTTCCTGCAGCAGTGGATCTGGGTATCCGGCTGGTTCATTCATGAGTGAAACTGTGTGCGTTTCGATACATGTCAGCCGCGCAAATCTACTGGACAACAGCAACAGCAGCAAGGGGCCGCCAGTACCACGGCGTCCAGTGCAGAGGCCAATGGCGGACCAGCGGCCAAACGTGTCAAAAATGCCTAAGCAGCAACTGCTTACTCTTCCACAGGCGTCCAGCTGTGCTGCGCCACTGTTTATTTGACTTGTGAACAACATGAGACACTGTAAGATGGTCTTCCATCCAATGTGTTTTTTGTTTCTTGTCTTTCTTGTTTCGAACGAGGAACAAGAAATCCAATAGGGACCAAGTCGTTATTTCTCATTCTCAACACACCACCCTGCAATCCCATCAGCGAGCTCGTCGTGTCACCCATACACCAACGCCATACCCCTCTCAATTGCTCAAATCTGCACCAGCTTAAAAGAGGCTGACGCCATGCTAGCCACACCTATGCAAACCCAACTCTGCCTGTCCCCTGTCTTGGGGCTCCCTGTCTTTCATGTTAAAAAGCTGCTTTCCACCGGTCTGTACCGCTGCTATGTTTAGCCACGCCACCTGTCTATGCCATGAAACAAGCAGCCCAAAACGCCCTCTTTCCCGGAGCCCCTTTTGCGCTCAACCAGCCGCGCGACACACGCCCGCCCACCCCAGTAACAGTAGCAGCCCTCTTTTTCCCAGCGCTCCCGTCTCCAGTCAATTATCGTGCATAATAAGTGATATTGAATTATTACAAGGCTTGGTTATGATGAATACATGCTATCCCCAATACCTGCCCACTGACAGGTACAATAGCAAAGAATGACCAGCCAGAGTATGCTTGGTTCCCCTCCTCCTCTTATCTGCCTCAGCTCAGATTCAGAAAACAAGTTGGTGGAACACCTTTATTTTTTCCAAATAAAAAATGAACGAACCCTTGCCGCTTTTCTATTTCGTTCATGAGATGATTTCGGCGGGCATCGCTTGTGTCGATGTGGCAGCAGACCCATGACCGAGTTGAAAATGTGCAGGTAAAACGCCGATTTGAGCGATATCGCATTGAATAAAGGAGAAGCGTTGAGGACATGGCTGTCGATCGAAAGGTGGTGCCCAGAAGGCATGGATTTGTGAACAAAGTTTTAAATCGAGCAGTAGGAGTGGGAGGGAAAAAAAAAAGGAAAAAAAGGGAAAAATAGGGAAAAAGGTGGCGGGACGGAAGATCAGAACTTAGAAAGAAAAACTAGTTAAGGGGCGAAGCTATGGGGAAAAAAACGAGGGGGCAGGGCGGAGTCTGGCAGGAATGGGTGCCGGCTATGGACTATAGTCGACCAGCACGGCGTCGTAGACCCCACCATGCCAAAGCCCCAAGGGACAGGAGGACGGCACCGGCACCGACCAAAAGCCAAGGTCTGCTAGAATCTGGGGGCACGGGCACGTCTTTGGCGGGGGAAGGTTCGTGATCTCGTGGTGGTGAGGCGCGGCGCGTGGGCGAGGCACGGGCTGCAGGTGATCCTGCCCGAGTTGAGGGTGTGCTGGCGAGAAGCGAGGTGCGGCGATTGCCATCTGTATTGCGTTCATCAACATCCATTTTGATGGTTTCGTTGGAGCCCGAGGCGGTGTGCCGAACAACCTGAGTGTAAACGGGAAAAACGAGCGCACGGAAAGGTGAGTATAGCGCGGCATACGAGCCAGGCAACAAGGATGGCCTTTGATTCGCCGCAAGTTGATGCGTTTTAGTCATGCCAAAGTATATTTGTGTAGGTTCATTCCGTGCCATATGCTGGTCGGTCGTCTTCATTGCCTGCCCCCATAGGTTTTGACATGGTGCCTGTTTCGATCCTCCACAACCGCGTGCATGATGCATACCTGCCGCGCCTCGCCAGTCGTGAGGTGGGCGTAGCGACGATGGAGACAGGGAGACACGTCCAGGAACCAGGTCTGTAGGATTTGCAAGGGATCGCCGTGGGCCACAAGCACTACGATAGCGTTGTCATGTGTCTGTTCGCAGTGCTCGACCACTGCAGACATGCGGGTCACAACACTACAGGGTTGGCAAGGCCAGTGCTTTGGTGAGACGGTTTTTAGATGCTCATCATTTCGAAACTGTGCCCTCTACAAGACAGCATGGATGACAGCGGAGTGGCGGCTGTACCTCTCCAGTGGTTCTACATCATATTGTGTGTGGCTGGCCGAATGAGCGTCATGCTCCCAAACGTCCTGCAGTGAGGTTTAATGGGAGGCGGGGATGAGAGGCAGAAAGCACTCGCAGGCGGTTGGCGCGATCGATGGTACATGTGGTCATGCCAAGAAGCGGAGGAGAGGAGGGTGATGGCATACCTCGTAATGTTGGCTGGGACCTAGGTCTAAAGTTCCAAAAAAGCGCTCCCTGTCGGGGGGGGGTGGAGGATCGAGAGGTCGACGGACAATCCAGAAGTTGAGCATCACATGATCAAGAGCGTTATATGGCGAATGCTTGCTTGGGCCGAAGAGGAAGCGCAATGGCTTTGTGTGGCTCAAGCAGTGAACACAATGGGAGGAGTGAGGTCAGTCAGTACCTTAGGCGCTGATCAACGTTGGGTTCAGCAAGCTTGAGGGTGGCAGCGACGCAGAGCGCTGTCTCGCGAGCGCGAGCAAAGTCGCTGCTGTAAATGATGACGTCTTCAACGCGTCGCACCTGACGCTTCAGTCGCATGGCTGCCTATCGCAAGGCGAGGTGATCCAAGAAGCATCCCCGTTGCATCGAGATGCATGGAAGGGGAAGCGATATGAGGTGACGCCGGGTGAAACATGGGGTGCGATGGGCTCAACGTACAGCAATGGCCTGTTCTTTGCCCGTCTCAGTCAGGCCATATTCCGGCTCGAGGCCTGTGAGCCAGACACACGCATGAGCTATATGCTGTGTGACCGTTACACAAGCAGAGTGCGAATAGGGCAAGAGCACGACCCGCACCTTGCGGCCCTGAGACGATGAGGCCTTGGGCATTGGCTTGGCTCTGGCCATGTCGGAGCAGAAAATACTGGTTCCGCCAAGCACGTTGCAGCGGCATCTTGGCGTCGTCTCTGCTGTTCAAAGCACCCACACCATGTACAGTTGCAAGATCAATGAGGAGGCGTGTTCAGATGAAGATGAGCAGCCAGCAAGACACATGACACCTGGCCGCGTAAAACACGACAGCACAAGTCACAGAGAGAGAGGCACAAAGAGTGGACAGGAGAGTCAGAGTCAAAGCCAGAGAGAAGTACAAGACAAGACCAGCGCCCCATCCGCCCAAAGACAGCAGCAGCAGCAGCAGCAGCAGCAGCAGCAGCAGCAGCAGCAGCAGTAAACCTGCTTCAAGGCGACATGGGGCTCAGCCGGTGTCAGCGCGCAGTGACACAACTCCGACAGCACAACTCACCTGCAGCGTGCAAGAAAAATCTGACATCGACACAGAGAGAGAGAGAGAGAGAGAGAGAGAGAGAGAGAGAGAGAGAGAGAGAGAGAGAGAGAGAGAGAGAGAGAGAGAGAGAGAGAGAGAGAGAGAGAGAGAGAGAGCGGTTGAGAGGTTTGAGGCGTTTGAGGATTGAATTTGAGAGGTTTTGTGAGGTGGAACTGTGAGCTCAGAGAGGTTATGAGAGGGTAAGAGAGCTTGAAGAAGAGAGCGAATGTATGCGAGAGAGGTTTCAGAGATACGCAGCGGGAATAAGAGAGAGTGAGATTGAAGAGAGAGATTCCAGAGACGGCACTGCTGCTCGACGTGCTCGGTTATCGTCAGACAGCATGCAGCATGTCTGAACTTGATCTTCTTCTCTGAATTTCCTATGGACTGCCCTCTTCACGACGAGCGCACTTTGACTCACTCTCTGCCTCGTGGCTCTGTCTCTGCGGCTGGCGCTGGCGGACTTGCGGTGATCAAATGGCAGCGCTGGCGGGGGCACTTCAGGCCCCGATTGAAAGGCCTAGGCGCGGGGAAAAACGACGCCAGATGCAGCATGGCCTTGCCAACACGGCGGCTGAAGCTGGTGCTGGTGCTGCTGGTGCTGCTGGTGCTGCTGGGAACTGGCATCGCGAACGTTGATTCGGCGCTTGTAAAGTCAGAGCCATTCGACACGAGCAGGTATGCGTCTCCACCGACGGCTCAGCCTCCTCCGCTGTGCTGCCCGACCCTTCCACCCGACGTACCCAAGCACTTGCTAATTTTGATGCTGGCCGCCTCCACAGCTCGGTGGCATGCATTTTGTCCGTGTCCGTTGCTCGGACTGGGAGCACGGCGCTGTCCAAGTCTCTACAGCATCTGCCCAACCAGTTTAGCATCCTCGAACCTTATCATGCCTGGCGAGCCCTTTCCGTCTCAGATATCCAGACTCGATCCATTCCAAGCTACTCGGACCTTTTCAGCTGTGCTACCTTCCGGACGCGACCCGGCTCCATCCTCTGGGCCTATCCGTGCCGTTATGCCAATCTGCTCGGCTGCAACACTTCCAACGTTGACGAATCCTCATGTCGGCGCTGTTTCCACGGTGTGTGCTCCCCTCTCCTATCCTGTTGACACAAGGCTTGCTTGTCGGGTCCATCCACCCATGTAGCGTGATGTGCTCTACCAGCACTTGCTCCATGCCTGGACCCTCATCTTCTTCTATCTGTTCCCTTTCCTTTCTATCTGTTTTCCTTCCCTGATCTCTCCCGCCAAGGCAAGCTCCTACCCTCGGAAAAAAGAAAGCTGACGCAGCAGTGCCTCCAATCACGGATCCGCGTGATCAAAGTCATCCGTCCTCGAGTCAACTTCAATTTTGAATTCCCACCCATCTGTACCCATGTGAGCACACGCCTGTTAGGGCAACGTGCTCCAAGTGGCTTGATTTCTTCTCTCGGAAATGCCTCATTGCCCTCGTCTCATTGCTTTCGTGGTTCCCCAATGCCTGCGTGCAGCGCCACATTGTGCACGTTGTGCGGCAACCTTGGCAGATTGCGCATAGCATTCACGGCGCCGGCTGGCTGCGAGCCACAACGGTTCGTGCCAACATAATCATTTCCTAGCCTTGGGCAACGACAGAAGAAAGAGAGAAAAAAAGGACGAGGCAGAGTAAGCTTGTGATGATCGCGGTTGACCTCACAGCAAACACGCAATCCTCTTTTCTGTCTAGGCAAAGAACACGACTGCAGCGCTCTTGAACATTGGTCAATCGTATTGCCCCATAATGTTGGAAATCTGGCGTTCCCTTCAGACCTTGGAGGTGCGTAGTTGCCTGGGTCACGGCTGCCCCGAGCGCAGCAGCACGTCTTGGTTGCCCAATTTGATGATGTATGCCCCATCTTGCAGCAACAGCACGTCGCGGTGATACCCTACACCGTTTTAAAAAGCCGCCCGCAAGACGTTGTGGCCACGCTGGTCAAGGTATGCGCCGGCCACATTTACTCCCTTTCGCGCCTTTGCCTGCTCACAACTCAACTCTCGTATCACTTTCTCTCCCGCCAACCATGACTTTCTTATTCATTTTTTTTTCTGGGTGGGGCTTTAGAGCCTGGGCTTGTCAAAGGACGGGCAAGTTGATGCTGCTCTTCAAATGCTTCAAGAGCTTCAGACCAACACCTATCATGTGAGCCCGCCGCGCTATGCACACGAACTCCATGGCATCTCTGCTGAGCAGAGTCGGGCATTGTTGGACACCATCCCTTCATGTGCTTCCGTGGGCGCAATCGTCGATGGTCTCACCTCCATTAAGCAATGGCCCTCCAATTCGTAAGTCCGGCTGGGTCAACAAGCACCTGCCAGATTCTCGATCTCAGAGTTTAGAGTTTTGTAGTTGATCAAATATTTCTACTACAATCGTCAGTCCTGGGGGATATCAATGACACAGGGACGCGATTGTCGAATTGCTTCTCGCGTCCCCATTCTTTCCTACACGGCCATCGGTCACAAACGACCAAAGCAAAAGCAAAAGCGCCATCGTCAATCTCCACAGAAAAGGGGCCATCCGGCAGAAAACTGCTGTGCCGGCATTTAAAGTGCTGATACGGGCATGGCACGCCGATTATTGAGGATGACCGCCTATGTGTACCCTCACATTCAGTCCAATGAGGGGGTGAGCGCAAACAGCTGTGCGCTTGGCAAAGCTGAGCGATTGATGAGAAGGCTGCACATACCGTAATGGGGCTCGTCATGGCTTTGCTATGCAATCCTCCAGGGCGCACGGCGCGAAGTACATCCAGCACAGACGCACAACCAGGGAGGAGACAATCACCAAGATGAAAATCAGATGAACCGTGCTCCCGCGTTAACATGAGATGCAGGTGTGACTCTGGCTCTTTGGTGCGAATGGACATGACCAGCGCAGTCTCCCAGTAACCCTTGGGATCTTCCTTGCGCCGCAAGAGAAAGGCTCCAGGGATCGCATGGAACAAGATACTGTTGGCAACGGCCCTGTTGATGGTTTCGTGGACCAGTGCCGCTTGCACGAGCGCTTCGATAGCCGTCATAGGCAGCCGAGGTGTCCTTGCTGTCTGTGCAGTCCTCTTTGGGCGCGCTTGCGCCGCAGCAGTACCCGGGATAAACTTTGGAATGGCCGCCGTCTGTGATTTGGCCAAAGGGCTGCTGGGCGAGCGCACGGCGTCCGTTGTTGCCCTCGACCGATATTCAAGCTGCTCCGATGGAGTGCCAAACGAGGCCGTGGCAGCGCGGGGCCGGGCGGAACCGGATCCAACGACTTGGTCAATGTCTTCAAAATCATCTCCACTATCATCCTCCTCTTTTCCATCCTCTTTGCGGCGCACGCTTGCCACCGGCGTGGCTGCAGGAGCGGGGTCCGGCTCACTGTAAAGGACCCGTTCCATCTTTGTCGTGTTGTCATAATCACCTTGAACACCAGCCTCCAGATCGGGAAAGCAGTCGGCAATCACATCCTCGTAGTCAATCTCCGACGAATTGACGGTCCGAAGCGAGTCGAACATGCTCGAGTTTTGCACAAACTTCTCGTAGTCCTTGACGGCAACGCTCTCATCGTCGCTGTCGCTGTCAGCTTGCTCTACTTGCCATTGAGCATACGAAGATTGCGCGCCTGCGGGGGCTGGCTGCCCCACTTGCCATTCGGCATAGGTTGAGTGTGCGGTCACGGCAGTCGGTTGCCGAGGATCGGTCTGTGCCTTTGATGCCGATGGCTCGGACTTGGGTCGGCGTGCGCACAGCGCCAGCGCAGCGCTCAGCAGCGCCATCGACGCACTCACCGCCACAATCTCCAGCACCATGCTCACCGGTCTTCGGTAGACCTGCACCCCTTCCAGAGCTCCTCCCCCCGGGCGGTGCGGCCGTCTGCTCTTTGCTCCCTCCCCAACTGGGTTGCGGAGGCGGTGGCGGCTCACCAATTTTCAGTCCGATGCGATTCCACCGCGGTATCAACTTTTTCTCAAAATGCGACCTTAACTCCTTTTCTAGTTCAACACGTACTAAGCTTATAGCATTTTATTTCTGCATTAACTTGACATGTAGCTACACAAAGCTGGGCATTTGCTTTGATGAACTGCTCAAAAACACTTCTCTCTGTCTCTCTCTCTCTCTCTCTCTCTCTCTCTCTCTCTCTCTCTCTCTCTCTCTCTCTCTCTCTCTCTCTCTCTCTCTCTCTCTCTCTCTCTCTCTCTCTCTCTCTCTCTCTCTCTCTCTCTCTCTCTCTCTCTCTCTCTCTCTCTCTCTCTCTCTCTCTCTCAAATGGAACGGCAGCGGCGCTCGACGCCTTTGACGCTCTTGAAGCCGCTGGAGACGGGCGACAACGGGGCGCCATGATAGACTTGGTGGTGGTTGCGTTGAGCGCCCTTGGCCTGGCGTTGTGCGTGTACACGCTGCATGTGGCCCGGTCGGCTCGGCGCTCGCCGGGCAAGTACCGCGCCTGGTGTGATGTCAGCTCGGCTGTGTCGTGCTCACGCGCCTTCACCTCGCCCTACGCCGTTGGATTTGGTGCGTCTCCGTCTCTAAACCGTTACCATTGGCGAGACTGCTTTCTGCTCGATCATCTGGGGTGACCTGCTTTCGGGCCCTCGTCAACACCCCCATGTATCACGTTGCACGCTTGTCATGACCGCCCCGCCCCGTCATGTGGTGCATCCATCAGGTTTGCTGGAGCCGTTACTGGGCCGCGACAGCCCGCTCAATCTATCCAACGCTTACTTTGGCCTTCCGTACTACATTCTCATGCTGATGGACGGCTTGTGCGGGATTGACGCTCAACCGGGCACCTGGGCAAACATCGTGCACCAGCTCGCGCTTCCGGTACGCCATACGCCAACGCCGGCAGCTTCTTCGTGCCAAATGGCCCCAACGTGTCAGCCACTCTTTATTCTCTTCCGTGTCAACTGTCGGCGTGATTCAAAACCATGCTCAATGTCGGCTGACAATCGGAATGCCTGCGCATCGATCCTCTAGGCAAGCCTTCTGGCCACCGGCGCTAGCCTCTATCTGGCTTGGGTTCTCGCCGCTCGGTTGCACGTGACCTGCATTGTGTGCGTGGCCTCCTACTCGGTCAACCTGGCTCTGGCTGTGCTGGCCTACTGGACAATGTAATGGATACATAGCCCTTGCTGTATTCAGCCAGCAGATGGGGGCTCCCTTCTTCTTGGGGGTGTGAGCGTTTCAAAAAGGGTTGATAATCGATTGTTTAGATTCAACGCAGTTGACAGTGCCGTTGATTCATCGCCCACGAGCTGTGGCTTGATCAACGAAGGTTAAACGAAAGCTCTCAAAGCCTCTGAAATAGTCACAAAGTCTTGGTCGCTGAGCTGCGCCAGAGGCTCTGGGTTCTCGGGATTTGAGAACTGCTCGGGCTTATCCGCTCCGATCAAGAGCCAAGGCGTGAGCTCTTTCATGGTGAGTGCATCGACATGGTCCTGTGGCACCGCCGAGTTTGAAAAAACCGAGTTTGAAAAAGGTGAAGAAGACGTGATGTCGCTGATGTTGAGGCTGAGGGCGTCCAAGACGGCGCCGACCTTTTCAGGGCTTGCAAAGCCTTCAGGGTCTTCCAACAGCTCAAAATGGTCATCCTGAAAGACACTTGGCTTCTCGTTGGGGATTGCCCCAGCATCGGGCCGATGGACAGGCTTGTACATGGTTTGGAATCCCGCAGAGGTCTTGGTCACTTTGAGAGCCAGACCCCAGGAAGCAAATCCGGCCCGCAGGCCCTCATCGCCGGCCATGGCCGGGCATGGACCCTTGCACACCTGATTCCTTGTCCGTCGCTGGGGAAGGCCCATATCCAGGCTTAACAGTAAGCAATAGAGGTGATCCAAGACTGTTTGAAGCGCTGCCTCGTCAGGTTCCTCGACAAGAACAAATCGGAGGAGCGGCTTTGAGAACAAGGCTGCCACGAGCTGGGCCAGCAAACGGGCGTTTTCTTTCTACCAGCAAGCACACGCCCCGGGGCGCAGAAAAGATTAGTGCTTGGCGTATGCTGGGTTGGGTCAAGGGAGGGGGGGCGGGGGTGGTGGCAGACTGGCTTACTTTGTCGAGGGGTTCCAGCATGGCTTTGACGTGGTGCAGAATGCCTTCAGCGAAAGCCTTCCGCAAGTGGCGACGGACGTGAAGTGTGGAAGGCTGATTTTGGTCTTCCGCCGCAGGACCGGCCTGCCTTCGACCCGTGCGGGAGCGCTTGGTGCTGGTCAGCTGGTTTGCCAGCATGGAGAGCAGATGGCGATCGCAGGTTTGGACGGGGATCCACTTGTCTGAGGCTGGTTGATGGCCATCCCACCCGCCTGCGTAGGCGCGACCGCACTCGAGGTCTGCAAGCAGCGGGGTAATGACGTATTTGTGTAGCTCCCGCATGCGCTGGTCGCTGGCGAATGTCTGATTCTGCTTCCCCACGGGTCCGAGAAGGCGATGATCTAAGGGAACCCGTGTGTGAAAAAAAAAAGCGAGTATGAGCGCACAGGAAAGGCACTGTGAGCAAGAAAGACTAAAATATCCCGCAGCTCTTTTGTGGGTTGACCGGTGATGCATCGAAATCGATCGAGCTCACCGCTGCGGCTGAGCGAGGAGAGGACAAGAACGAGGGCCAGGGCACGGCCTTGGCGCAGTTGCGGTGTTGCATTGTGAGGCCCAAACTCAAAGAACCAGTCAAGCTGAGGTGGGATCGACTCGTCCACCATGGTGGCTCTGATGGCTTTGGGGTTTTCGGTGCAAGCGCGACTTAATGACAAGATGTTCTTTTCGCTTTGCCAATGACGACGGAGGGGCAGGATTGCTGGTCACGATAGGCGGTCAATCAAGTAGCACACGCGAACCTGGCCTAGCCAGTCTCCATCCACTGGTCAAGACAACCGAACAGTCGCTCACCCGGCTGCCCCTCGGTGATGGAGTTCCAGCAGCCTGTCCTCTGACATGAACCTTGTCACCAAAGCCGTGCTTGTGCTCCACAGCCCCAGCTTCAACACGCAGCCACACCGGGACACTCTGTCTTCTCAATCAGCCAGTTGAAAAATGAATTCGCCTCCCTCCTCACTCTCAACTCTGCACCTCCGCCCGCCCTCTCACACACACACACACACACACACACACACACACACACACACACACACACACACACGTAAATCTGCTCCCAATACGAAGCTACGTGTGCCATCACTTTGTGTGTGTGTGTGTGTGTGTGTGTGGTGTGTGTGTGTGTGTGCTAAAAACGGATGTTTCGTGCTGACAAATGCAAAGTCGAACAAAGTCAAAAGCAAAGGGGCAAAGGGAAGTCAAGTCTGAAAGGGTAAAGGTCAACAGGTGCACATGTAGATGGTCAATGGGGACTGTGCGGGATCGGGATCGGGTGGAAGGATTGGGGGTGCGGGCAGGGAGGGGGTGCGACTGATGAAGCGGGCAAAGGCCTGGGTAAAGCCACGGCACAAGGGTGATCAAGGAAAGATTTTTGGGGGTTCAAAAAAATAATGATTGACATGTTACAGGGAAGCCTATTATGGGGAGGCTTTTTCTGGGCAGGTGAGTTCCATGCCGTCTTCGACCTCGAGGGAGGAGCCGTCGCGGTTGGCGGTCATGTCGTCGGGCGCGTCGTCTTCTGGGTCAAGCGAGGCGTGCTTGGGGTTGGGTCGTTCAGCAGCTTCGTCCTCATCTTCGCTTCGCACAGCCGTCTCGTCCTTCGCTTCGTTGGTCTCGGCTTGCTTGCTGTCTGAAGCGGCGGGCCGTACCAGCTCGGGGCGGCTGGCCCTGATGTTGGTTGCGGTGTTAGTTACCGGAAGAGAGGGCGACGTGTGCGTTCCATTCGTGCAAGCACGCTTGGGGCTGGGTGCAGCACTGGACATGACAAGAGATGACGAGAGGTCCTGTTCATCCGTGACTGGCGTCGTCGGGGTTTCATACTGTCGTTGCAAGGCATCTTGTAGTCGGGCCTGCAGGCGGGCAAGGTTAAAAAAGGTCGACATGTTAGCGGCCCTTGGAAGAGACGATACGTGAAAAGTCAAGGAGAAGCTCGGGTCGGTTCGACAATCACCTGAAGTTCACGGTCCCGGTCCTGGAGCGGGACCTCGTTCAGCAGCAAGCAAAGAAAGTGCAAAACCTGTTTCAACACCAACATTTTGATCACGTGAATATTGCGACCCCTTTGCGAGGTGCATACAAGGCGCTTTTCTTTCCTCAAGAGAGATGGGAGGGAGAGAAAGAGAGACAGAGACAGAGATCCAGAGAGATCCAGAGAGCCCCACAATCAGGCAGCAGGCATGATCGGGCGCACCTGCTCAATTGTCTTGGCCTTGTGCTGAATGACCTCTGGACACGCCAGCTGTGCATCACGGTGAACCTAAGATTAGCCCCGTCAGGCCATGCCAAACAGCAGGTTGAAAAAAAAGGTTAAAAAAATAACGAGGTTAAAAAAAAAAAAAAAGTTAAGCAGAATGCGGTGGGGGTACATCATCACAAAGTAAGTACCTTGATGGTTTCCTCAGCATCTTGGTAGAACATGTCAAGGTGATCGCGGTGGGCTAGGAGACGGGCCTCCACATTGGCCACCTCGGTCGCGGTGGCGTCGAGCCGGGCTTGAATCCCCTGGGCCTGGGCTGCGCACGGGCAAGTGTGAGTGTGTGCGTGCGTGTGGTGCTAGTCAGGCCAGTCTCTGCAGCACACGGGTAGTACTGGGAGTCACAGCTCGCTTGCTCTCATTACACACCTGTGGGAGTTGGGTGGCCATGGCCGAGCGCAGATTCAGAGGCGTCCCTTGCGCCATGTTGGAGACGGCGCTCCATCACATATCGCTCACGCAGCGGTAGGCTCTGGTCTGAGTGGTGGTGACCCGTCAAGCGAGCAAGATGCTACAGGCATGAAACAATTGGAGCATCAGGCACGGTGACGCGTCTCAAGATGGAGCCGGACAACCTGTTCTCGCATTTTGCTTGGAGCACCGAGAGCAGAATCGCCTCGGGCCAAAGAAAAATGTGGCATCGAACACAAACCTGCACATCACGGGTGTAAGTAGCCACGAGCTGATCGAGGCGTTGGAGATCGGCAGCCACCTTGTCAAACAACGCCTGAATGGGGCGAGTTGACGCTGAATGGTCCTCCTTCTGCATGGCCGCAAAGGCCACGCCCAGATTCAGGGCCAAAGCCCCAAGTTCGGTCATGCTGATCGCCGGGCGTGTTCAAAAGCCACCAGCTGGCGAGTTTTTGAACCCAGATCAGCTGTGTGCCGTGCGTCCAATCGATCTTTTCGTCTCCTTTTCAGGTCGGTGTCGAGTCGTATCGCATCAAGCCGTCTCGTCTCACAGCAGCTCTCATCAATCGTCTCGCCTCGTTCGTGTCACACAAGTGTGGTCTCTCCTAAATCCGCCTTGTCTCACAAGGTCAAAACTCATCCAATTCAACCCCGTCTTCTCCCCGTCTTCTCCCCGTCTGGTCCCCGTCTGGTCCCCGTCTGGTCCCCGTCTGGTCCCCGTCTGGTCCCCGTCTGGTCCCCGTCTCGTTTCCCCTTTCCAGTGCTCTGGCAGATCCGTCGGTCGGTCGGTCGGTCGGTCGGTCGGTCATGTGTATGAGAGACTCGGCGGGGGAATGACCCGGCTAAGCGATAGTGTGACCGAACTCACACTTACGGACTGGTTGTGCAAGCCACCCTCCATCCGAACTTGATGACAACGACTGGCCTTTCTCTCTGGGTTGTCATGGCTGGTTGTTCTCTTCCTCTGACACGTGATCTTGACGCATGGATTTCTCTACGTTTGCCTTGGTTTTACAGGGTATGTCTGATCAAATTTACAACCATCTCTGACTATTTACCAACATAATCCGCCATCTCTTTTGAAAATCGACATCTGATCACATTCTCTTCTGCTCTTACACAACATCACACACACTCGCACTTTACGATTCAACAGGTGTGTGTGTGTGTGTGTGTGTGTGTGTGTGTGTGTGTGTGTGTGTGTGTGTATTGGAAACGGCAGCGCCATTCGGCAGCGGCGAGCGAGACCAGGCACCAGTACAGGCTCAATATGCATACTTGGAACGAGAAAGTGAGAGAGGGCTTGGTCGTCCCGTTGAGCAGGGGTGTTGATTCGCCTTGAGCACCGCACCGCCCGTCAACCGTGCGAGTCTTGCACAATCATACAGCGCGCGGCTTGTTGACTTGTTCGCACGTGGCTCACTCTGCCCCCTGCCCCTGCCCCTGCCCCTGCCCCTGCCCTCTTCTGCACTCTTCGTCCTCCCTCTGCTCTATTCCTGCCTCCTTTCTCCCGCTCTGTGTCATCTCTTCTCCTCCCTCCTCCTCTGTCTGCTGTCCTCCCCTTCTCCCTCTTTCTCTCTCTCCTTTTCGCTGCGCTCTCCCTGCGCTCCTTTTGCCTTTGCCGTCTTCCTTCCCTCGCCTCTGGGCTCAACTCCCCCCATCTCCCGCGCTTTTTTTTTCCATTCTCTGCCTTTCGGTCGGCGTCGTTGTTTGCCGTAGCGTGCAGCAACGCTTTGAAGCGTAGAGTCGGTTCAACAGGTTGCTTCTTCTTTCAATTTGTAAACTTTCCTCGACGCCAGCATCATGGTCTTGGAGCTGGAGCATCTGCACGAAGCCTGTGGCGTCTTTGGCATGTACGTCGATTGATGCCATTGATTGAGCTCGTCCACCCCACAACCATCCTTCTCTCGCCCTGTTTTGATCTCAAATCCTAACCATTCCGCGCGTTGTAGCTACGTCGAGCCCAAGACTTCCGATAACCAGCCCGATATTGATGTCGCTCAAATCACGTCGCTGGGCCTCTCCGGCCTTCAACATCGGTATGGTTATTGCCGCCTGCTCGATGCCAACCCTCAGTCTCAGATCTCACTCCCGCTTCCGCGCTCTTTCATTCTTCTGACTGACCGGCCCGCCTTTTTTTTTTGTTCGTTTTAGAGGACAAGAGAGCGCTGGCATGGTCACCAGCGGTACAGATGGAAAACTCCGTTCTCACAAAGGCTTTGGCCTTGTGGACCAGGTCCGAAAGCACACACCCGCCCCGCCCCCCTCCAACTGCTCTTCGCACAGCCCGAGCGTGTTTCTCCTTCCTTTTCAACCTGACGCCCTCACTGCATTTCTCCGACATGGATGCATCCCCCCATGAAATGCTCAGGTGTTCAGTCCCGCGACTTTATCTGGCTTGACAGGCAACATGGCCATTGGTCACAATCGCTATGCCACAGCCGGTCTGTTGCCCCTCGTATTCCTCGTTGGTCCCGGATGCTCTGACATCCCCAAGCATCTATCCGAGGCTTAAACTGTGCCAGGCAGGCTCACATGTCGGTTTGGCTTACGTGCTTCGTCAGGTGGCTCCACTCTCAGCTGCAGCCAGCCCTTCATTCTCAAGACATTGACTGGCAACTACATTGCTGTTGCCCACAACGGCCAGCTGACCAATCACGATGCGTACGTGTCTGACCCAATCTTGGTCGCCATGGTCGGCCCTCACTCGACGCCTCGTCCCTGATCCGTTGTCCCCTCTCGCGCGTACGCCTCGCCCCGACTTAGTCTCAGCCAGCGCATCATGCAACATGGTGTGGGTTTGAGCTCCGACTCCGACTCGGAAATTATTGCTCAGGTAGTGCTAGCCTGGACATTCTATTTCGCCTCGTGCCTCTCTTGATGCGGAACACTGGCCTCAAAAAATTGTTGAAATCACTTTTCTCATCTCGGCCCAACACGCGGCCGTTCATCCAACGGTGGCCATAGATTCTTTGCTCGCCTCCAGCAGGTCCCCATAGCGAACACGTCCACGGCATTGACTTTGCCTCTCGTCTCAAAAGCTTTATGCAAATGGCGGCCACCGCATATTCTCTGGTCGCTCTTTGCGACACCTCCGTGTATGCCGTTCGTGATCCCTTTGGTCAGTCGTTCCATGTTTGCAGCAGTAGCAACGGCAGCTACCGTGTCTTCGCTAAGTTTCTACCAGAACCTTGCTGACATTCACTTGCTCACATTCATGTCCATCCATTCATTACTGCCCTCTTGCTTTCGTATCGCGGAAAATGCCACAGGCAACCGCCCTCTCAGTGTTGGTCGCCTTCGCGGTGTCGAGCGCAACGCCTGGGTGGTGGCCTCGGAAACTTGCTGCTTTAGTGCCATCGGCGCTGAGGTCGTTCGTGAGGTTTTGCCCGGCGAAATCGTGCGCCTGGACTGCGATGGCTTGACCTCTGTTCTGACAGTGCCCCGCGTCAATCGCATGCCGGATCAAACTGCTCTGCGCCACACCTCGCGCTCCTCGCGCCCTCCATCCCGTCAAGCCACCTTGTCTGCGGCCAGCTCAACACAAGACTTGTCCGAGATTCCGGCGGCTTTCTGCATCTTTGAATACGTTTATTTCTCACAACCTGAATCCGTACGTCCCCCATGATCCTATATCAGCACTCAAGCTTCGACTAAGCTGCCCGACCCGCGCTGCTCTACACTTGAGCACCTCATTCATGTTTCTGCTGTCGTGTTGTTTCTCTTTCTTGCCCAGATTTTGGAAGGCCAGATGGTCCACTCGGTGCGCCAGCGCTGCGGAGCACGGCTTGCACGCGAGGCACCCATCGAGGCCGACGTCGTCTCGACCGTTCCAACTTCGGCCACGGCTGCTGCTATTGGCTTTGCTCATGCCATGGGTACGCGGCGATCTCGGCCCTGTTCAAGTGTTGCAAATCAGCCTCACCCTCGAAGCCACTTACATCTTGCGTCTGCTGCTTTGGGCAGGCATCGGCTACAACGAGGTCCTTAGCAAAAACAACTACGTCGGCCGCACCTTCATCAAGCCTGACGATCGGTACGGAAGCTTTCATGCTTTGTGATGCCAACGAGAAGACGAGATCATTCAGCCGCGCGCAATTCATCTCATCTTTGTGTCAATATTTATCATCCTGCCTTGTGTCAGCATGCGCAAGCTGGGCGTCCTGAAGAAATTTGCTCCCATCACGGAAAATATCAAAGGCAAACGCATTGTCATCGTGGACGACTCTATTGGTACGCCACGCTCTTATCGGTTATTGCGCCTTGATTTTGAGTACGCTCGTGTGGGTGGGCTAATCTTTTGACCTCTCTTACCCCTCGCTTGGCCTTTTATCTGGTTGTTGCTAGTTCGTGGCACCACCATGGGGCCCATCATTGACTTGCTGCGCCAGGCTGGGGCCCTTGAGGTCCACATTCGCATTGCCTCCCCGCCTCTCAAATATCCCGTAAGGCTTGGGTTGCTGCTTTTAAGCTTGATGATGCCGCGTCGTCGCAAACGCAGCATACTCACGTAGTATTTTTGTCTTTCCGATATCCGTCTTTGTTCTGTTCTTTTTGACAGTGCTACATGGGCATCAACATTCCAACTCGGGAGGAGTTGATTGCCAACCGCATGGCCGTGGAGGACATGGCAGCTCACTTTGGGGCTGATTCGCTTGCCTACCTGTCTCTTGACGGATTGAAAAGTGCTGTGCTGGAAAAGGCCGTCAGTGCCGACCCGCAGGGTCCCGCTCATTGCACCGGTAGGGTCCATCTCCTCCGCATGCAGTTTGGTGCAAACAATGTCTTGATACCAAGCCAACCCCGTTTTCGCTCACGCCTTTGACAATCTCGTTCGTATAGCTTGTCTGTCTGGTGACTATCCTGTCGAACTCGATTGGTAGAGGATGTTTCACCTTCAGGTCTTTCCAGCATCACGTCTCGGGTTTTTCAGACCATCAAGTCTTTCTCTTCTTCCCGCTGCTTTGTGCCGTTTTCGTTGTGACACTGCTCGTCCTGGCTGATGTTGTTTTGTGTACACTCGATCGTCGACTGTTTTTTTTCCCGTTCTTTCTCTGCTCGTCGTTGTTGTCGCCTTCTGCTCGTTCAATCATCCCTCTTTGTCGTGCCGCACTGGTGGTCGTGGTTGCCTTGGTCTTTTTGCGTGTTTATTTAGGTTAGTCTTACCACCTGCAGCCTTGTTTGTATGGACTGCACTCTTCAATCAATGATTCAAAAGATCACTCCTACCGTCGCCTCTTTGGGAAGTATTCTTGTTGTTGACTGATGGCTGCACCCTAGAGCATGGACGAAACATCCATCGACACACAATGCACACTTATGTAATCACACAGCGTTCAACGGGCCAGCATCTGGCTTTTAAATTCCACAAGTGCACACGGCTGCAAGGGGTGTTGGTTCTTGGGCAATCGCAACCACCGGACGAAACAAGCACAGGCCGCGTGTGGCTGCATTCGCACTCCCCAACTACATTCCCATGCCTTTCCGAAAGGAGCGCCTCACAGGTTGGGCACCTGCAGTCCTGCTAGCACGGCCGGGCTCTTGGGTGGCCGGGGCGGGTGGCTACAGGCTGCTGCATCCTGGTGCGCCTGCACGGCTGACACGCTTGTCGAAACCGCTTCTGATGCGTCAGTTGTAGGTACTCTTGCCGAGGGCTGCAGGTCGTCAAAGCTCCACTCTTGAATGTCTTCCTCTGCCTTGGTCTGCTCACGAAGCGGTCTCATGGATGCTGGCTGGAGTCGAGCCTCTTGCCAAGATGCCGATCCAAGCAACGGTGGGGCACCTTCACACTCCTCTGAGTCCGTCGCCTCTCTTGCACCATCTTCCCATAACACGTTCGGGATTGGACTTGTGTCGTCAAGATCCTCTAGCAATGAGCCCCAGCCGTTGGCAGGTCGGTCGAGCCTCAAAATTTCCGGCAAAATCTCGTCCAAGGCTGCACTGATGTCATCCCACTCGTAATCATCAGGCGTTGGCTCGCAAAAGGGAAAATCAAGATCCCTCGAGTCGATAGCCGCTTCTCCAGAAGATTGACTTGTCGAATCGTTGCAGGACCAGCCGTGAGCCGTCAGGGGCCCCGAAGTCAGCAGCTCCGGCCCAAGACTGCCTTCAGAGCAAACACTCAAATTCGTATGTGGCTCCGGGCTCTGCATTGCTCCATGCAAAAGCAGGTCCTTGGAATTGTTAACCCGCTGCTGCCGCTTCATTGAGCGTTTGACCGCTTTGGCACGCTCTTGTAGCATGGTACCCGTTGCCTGTGAAGCGTGCACAAGGTCATCATCCCCGGTGGACAAGGCACCGGCCGTGTCTACTACCGCAGTGCGATAACTGCCACGGCGGCGTGCCCGGATCTGAGCACTGGACGACGTCACTGTGGGCGTGCCCTCTCCGACTGTCGCCTCGCGCTGGGCTTGCTCCAGTCGCACCTCAGACGAAGCTCCCATTGGACGCTGGCGGCGGCGCTGCATGGTGCCCTCTCGCACTTGGAAGCGGCTCAGATCCTGGGTGCGTGATCCGTCATGGCGGACCATTGACAGACGCGCCTCGGCACGACGCAGAGCGTGCAAAAAAGTTGATGTTTCCGTCGCAGGACCATAAATGCGGTGTAGGCTCCTGAGGCGCTGCTCAAATGGCTCCAGACGCTGCTTTGAGTATGGGTCAATGGCTGAAGCAATGGCGCGACGAGCATGGCGGGCCGTGGCCACCGGATCAACCTCGGGTGTCCGACGTAGTGTGGCAGCAGACATGGTGAGCTTTTGGAGGTAGGAGTCAACCTGCAATGCTCGGTTGCTATAGTGAGCAAAGGGCGACCGCAAACTTGCTTCTAACGTCGCCAGTCGTGCCTGTGCGTTGGCAGCGTCCCGAGTTGTACAGGACGGCGGCGCTCCAGCGGTGCCGGTTCGCAGAGATGCCAGGGTCGTCCGAAATAAGCGCGATACGGACGACAGCATCAGTTGGGTGCAGTGTAGGGCGGGCAAGTCGCGAACCCAGCAATTGCCGATGAGGACCGCCCACTCTTCTTCCATCGCACGAAGTGCCTCCTCATCTTCATCAACCTCTTCCACGGACCGTGCATCTGCACGCCCGCTACTACCGCGCCGGCGTAGAGAGCGCGCCAGGCGACCCAAGCGGCTGCCAGAGCCTTGTCTTTGTAGCCCACTGTTTGAACCGTGTCGCTTCATCGAGGAGCGTAGCTCACCCTCAATCGTCCCACTGGTGTCCGGCGTAGCTGCCCGTGACCCAGGTGCTTCCACGCCACCACTTGGGTCGCTTTCCATGGCCACAACCGAGGGCGCAGTAACGCCTTCAAGACTGGCCTGTGAGCTTCGACGGCGAAGAGCTGACTTGCGTTGGCCACTCCCGCTCTTTCGTCTGCGCTCCCCGCTCAAAGCTGTCAGGGTTCCACGTGTGACCAACTGCGTCATCATGCCAGCAGATGCCAGAGTATATAGGCGAAAACTTCCGCTCATCGGTTCGGGCATCAAGGCCCGCAGGTCAGCCGCCAGGCACGATGGGCGATACACATCAAGACGCCACACGGCCGAGGACGTGAGGCGCACCAGGGCTGTCTGCAGCCGTTCTGTGAGAAGCGTAAAGGCTTCCGTGGGTGAGCGCAGCCCCGCATGCAGGGCTGCGTTGAGCAAGCGCCGCAGAGCCTCGGGCGAGTCTGTGGTTCCTGGATGTGGCGTATCCGGGTCTGCCAAAAGGTAGCAGAGGATGCGTGCACAGCGAGGATGTTCGGCTATTGGCGTCTCGGATGAAGCCTGCTGGGACTTGGTATTAGGGCGGCTTTGTTCCTCGTCGGCGGCTAATCGCACGACTTGGAGCGCGCTGCGTAATGCGGTGATGTCTGCAAAGATTTGTTGTAGGTTATCCACCGCCACCACTAACAGAGTCTCTAAGATCTGCACCGCCGCCGCACTCAGAGCCAATGCCCCACTTTCGGTGCCTATGGAATCGTAGGGCAAGAGAGCGGGCCCGATTAGCAGCGCCAAGCGGCGAACATTTTGCACCAATGGCGGGGCCTGGGCCAGCTCGGTCTCAGTTTCTGTCAAAATCTCTGACGGCGTCGTGCTGCGCCAACCGGACGTGGATGCCGGGCGACTACGACTCGAGTCGGCCGTACCCGGGCGTTCTGATCCCAGAGCCACGTCCTCGCACAGGTTTTGATCCAGTGCCGTGCGGCGACCGTCCGCATCAAGCACCAGTAGAGCAAATGTGACAACGAGTACGCGCAGGGTGTTGTGCGCCGGTGCAGGTAGGCTGTGAAACCAGTTTAAGGCCATGCGCGTCAGGCTCGCTGCACTTGTTTGGTTTGTTGTGCCAGCAACCAAGCGCACAAAGTCAAGTGAGAGGAGTCCGCCAGGAAGAAGTTCAAGGAAGGTGTGCAACAGTCGGAATACTAGGCTAGGGTTCGGGCAGGCTTCAATGGCCTGAGTGGCGCCCGTCTCACAACGTTGCCGCAAGCGGTCCAATTGAGCGAGGTCGACCTGCTCATTAAAAATACGCAGCAGCGGATGTAACGAGTCAGTAGCAACACCAACAGTGGGGGCCACTGTAAACTCGGGGCTACCATTGAGGGGGCAGGGCATGGCCAGAGTCAGAAGACGCTGCGTGCATGCCTGAACCAAGGCCGGTACGTCCGTCCCAAAGTGGCGGTGAAGCAGCTTGAGAGAGGAGGCAAAGACACCATGATCCGCACGCATGCTGCACTCGGCCTCAGCTAACACGGCATCCTCTGCAGCAAAGACCTCCTGGGGCGTACGCGCCTCAAACCCACCATCTGCACGGGCCTGAGATCCAGCGGCGCGAGACGAAGCGTCAAAAAGAGACTCCCAGAGCGCAACCGTGGCCTGTGGGGGCGCGTCAGAGTCCGCCATCGGATCGGTTTCCCCTGCATGTAGAACAGGGTCAACGTTGGCATGCGAGGCTGCGGCTTGGCCAGTTAACCCTGAAGTCGCACCAATCTTCAAGCCGTCAAGCTCGAGTGGTGCAGCGGCAGCCTCAAACATGATAAAGTCGAGGAGCATTTCCCGAAAGAGGCCCACCAGGCGATAGGCCGTGTCGTCCAGGTCCATCCCATCTGGGCTTGGGCTGCTGGGCCGATCAAGACGGCTACGTCGCTGACTACTGTGCTGTGGCCTGGGTTGGCTGGAACTGCCTTGGGCGTGCTGGTCTTGCAGAGGATCGCATGATGATCCAGCATGCGGCTGCTGCTGTGTGGGTAGCAGCTCGGCCGTGGGTGTATCGCCAACGTCACCCGCACCTCGAGACACATGTGTACGAGCATGGGCGTGCATTTGCAGAGCATGGTTTAAATGGACTTTGAAGAGGGCGAGCCAGGCTCGGCCATCGGGGGGCGCATCGAACGGGCCTGGTCGCGTCAAAAGGATGTACAGTCCTTGCACCAAAACTTCGTGAACGCCGAGGATGGCGGCAAGAAAGGCATGGCCGTAGTTGATGCGGGGGCTCGCACGCAGGGCTGCAATGTGAGCCTGCAGATACATGTCCAGAGCCTGTAAAGCGGCGATGGATTGCAGTTGAAGGTCGGCCAGGGCATGGCCACGCTTCGCGTCATGTTTACTCATTTTGTGGGAAGGCGGGTACAACGCGAGGTGACAGAGACCAGCTCCACGGCCGTAATAAGACTCGACAACAATTTTGATGCAGCGGGCAGCCACCCCTTGTTCCGTGTCCCCGAGCAATACACTCACGGGTTGAGGCGTCGCCTGGCCGCTGGCCAGAGCCTTGCGCTCGGATACGGAGCTGCCTCGCACATCGGGAAGGGTCATGGTGCCGACCAGAGTCCAGGGCAGACTGTCAAAGTCGCCTTGGTCCAAGGGCCCGGACTTTTCCGGGAGGTCAGCCAAGGTGGTATAAACGGCAAGGGCCCTGAGGCCGCGAGCAGTCATGCTATCGTTGTTGCCCGTGTTGATGAGTTCCAATCGTTCAAGGCGGATAGGGCGGGAGAGCTGGAGTAAGAGGGCTGGGCCGGCTGTATCCGGGGCCATGAGCCAGTTGGTTTGGCTGTTGTCCCCCAAGGGCTTTTGGCCAAGGTTGATCTTGAGATTGTCAACAGCGTGCTGGTCATCGCTCACATTGGGATGATCATGGGACCAGCGTATGAGGTATGGCACGGCGCTGCGTCGGGACAGGTCGGTCTCGACGGCGCGGGTGCCGCGGGCTGAGACGTTGAAGGACGCACGGGCGCTGCGACGCAAGCTGCGCTGGGCGTGCGATGAGAATAAGCGTGCGTCTGAGGTGGCAGCTGATGTTGTGCTGCGGGTTTTCAAAACCAATGTCTGATGGGCCACTGGGACGACTGTTGAACCCTGCCGAGAGGCGGTGCGGGCCAAGAAGCTGCTTCGCTGCGGGGTCAGGCGGGTAAAAGACCGGCTCGTGGCATCCAGCTCGACCTGATCAGGTCGACGCCAGGTCGTCATTGCAGCGGGAAGAGGCCGGTAGCGGGCGTGCCGGACTTGATCAATCGGCTTTCTGGGGTCTTAACGTGCCAGCTAGCTCTGTCAAAGCGCGGATCTGCCGCTGCTGCGTCGAGGGTGCCTCGCCATCTGCAGCAGGAGAAACGGGTTGCAAAGCGATCTGCTCGCCAAGCGTGGCAACTGGATCCTTGGGGTGTCAACACTAGGCGGTAGAGGGGCGGTAAGGGGGGTGCATGCGGAACAAGGGGCGCTGTTGACTTTGTCCACAGCCTAGAACGTAGGGTTCAAGAGTGTCCGGCCTCAAGTTGACGGCAGTGGCGACACATCCTTGGTCCTACATCAATCACAACACACGTGAGGCACCTGCAGCTGAAATCGACAAATCAGGTGTACATGGCAGGGCTGAACCAGCCGCAAGGCCTGCCATCTCGGACCAAACCCAGATCCACGCCGACCAAGAAACCTACCGAAATGGGATGGGGGGGGACACTCTCGATCCGGGACCAAAAGGAGACGAAGAAAGTGGGGGGGGGGGGGCAAGAAGGAGAAAGAGATGGTGGTGGTGGTGGTGATGGTGGTGGTGATGGTAATCAAAGATCAGGGAGGCGGAGGTGGATGAGGAAGTGGAGAAGGAGGAGGAGAAGGGCCAGGAGGAGGAGGAGGAGGAGCGCAAGCATGTACGCAAAGAAGTGATGGTTACCGTGCCTACATACGCCAGATGAAGAAAGGTACGCCAGATCATTATGATAAGGTACGCCAGATCATTATTATAAGGTACGCCAGATTAATATATGGTACGCCAGATGACTTTTAGTCTCGGATGATACGCCAGATTATGGAGAAGCCAGGCGAGATGCGAGAGAAGCTACGCGAGATTGAGCCATGTGAACTGCGACTGATGAAGGGGCGCGGCAGGAAGAGTGGGCAGGTTGAAGGTAGTCAATTGGTCGAGGAGGCAGGCAAAGGAATGGGAAAGTGACGAAGGTAGAGGAATTGGCGGGGGGAAGGTCTATCGTAAGTGAACGTAGCTTAGGGCACATCTCAAACTCTTTGAGGAGACGGCGGGCAAACAAGAAACGTGGGTCGGAACATCAAACACGGGGCCCAGCCCAGCACGGATAATCACAGAAGAACACGGGGGCGAGGGCAGTTTTTTTAAAAAAAAAAAAAAACGCAAATCGCATGGCGGCAAAGGCCCGGAGGAAAGGGTGGGGAGGACATGATGGCTGTGGTGTGGGATAAAACAAAAAAAAAAAAGAAAAAAAAAAAGAGTGTTAAGGTGCGGTGAAAAAAAAGGGGTACACGCCACGCCAAGCAGGACGGCATCAAGGGATGTTAAAACACGTTGAAGGGCAAAGGGGTACTGGGGCAGTCACAGACATTGAAACATGCAAGCGCACACAGACGCGCGCGCACACACACACGCACACACGCACACAGGTACATCTACGCACATGGGCACGCCTGCAAAAACAAGAGAAAAAAAATCACAGGCTTGTTGATAATAGCCAAGCAGAGGATGATGAGCAAGAAGGGGGCTATGCTCTGCGCGCGCCGCAAACTGACCGACGGGGAACAGGGTCGGTATACTTGCGTCAATTGCTGCGGTGTGGCCAATTCATTTTGCCTTCACAGCACATTTGCACGCTTCGTTCGAGGCGACAATGAGCGCAGTTGGAGCATTCGCAGTCGGCATTCGGTCCGCCCTCGCAGGAACAGCGGGTATCTGCTTTTTTAAACTTGGTGGCACGCACCCCTATGTATATGTAGCAGAGTGCGGGGAGGGTAGGGGTGAGAGATGCAACTTTTATACAGATAAACAAGTTTATGACCGCCCGTGATGAAAGGCCATCTTCAGGCCGGAGACTGACATTGGATAAACTCATCGACGCAGGCCGAAGGGTGTTGGCCAAATTTTTCAAGATATTGTTTGCATAAAAATTTGAGTCGTTGTCGGGCGCCATCCTTGGACTGCAGGCCAGCCGCACGCTTGCCTCGCTTGGAAGCGGGGGCAGCAGCGTCGGAGGCAGGTCGAGCGTCGGCGGCACTACGACGTCGCCCACGTGGTGCGGTGGCACCCGAATCGCTCGCGTCGCCGCTGGGCTCGGGCGCCGCAGGCAGAGAGCTGCCGGTTGGCACAGAGTTGGAGCGCGCCAGAGCAGTTTTGACGCGCGCTACCGCCGAGGTAGCCATGACCGTGGAGGGCACGCTGCTGGAACTAGGGCTAGAAGCCCCTTTACGAGCAGAGGGACGGGGTTTGGTCTCTGGACTTGTGTCCTCTGAGCGCGACACACCGGTAACCGTGCTCAAGTGGGTGTTTGAGCGGTCGGGAAGACCGACAGCCCATTGATGAAGTGAAGCAGGCATCAAGGGGTCGCTAAGGTTGTTTGTAACGACGGTGGCATCGGCAAGCTCCGAGGCACGTCGGACAGCATCCGGGGAGCTTGACGAGCCGTTGGTGCGAGCGTGGGCGCCGGACGAAGCGGATATACCAGTAGCGGAGCTGTCACCAGTGGCATGGAGACTTGCACCATAGGGGGTCGCGGCCTCGGCGGAGGGGGGCGTGCGGGGCTGGCGTGATGCGTGTGCGTGGGATGAAGCGGTGGGCGCACGGCGCACCTGGTTGAGGGCCTCAATAGCAGAGAGAGCATCTCCGTGGCGCCGCAACTTGTGACGGGCACGGTGCTCTTGCCGAGGCACCGAAGGGCTGGCATTTGAGCCGACACGATCAGCTGTCTGAGGCGAGGCGGGTGTGGAAGGAGTAGCGGGACTGGTAGTCGTTGTGGTGGTGGTGGTGTCTCTGTCCCGGCGGTCGGAGGCCATGGTGGCCAGCAGGTGAAGTTCCGAGCTGATGTGTGCATCGAGCAATGAGCGAGCTTGAGAACGGGGCTGCTCATGATGGTAGATACCTCCATGGTCCGTCATGGCGACCGGGTGCCGGTGGCCTGACGAGCCGCGAGGTTCAAGATGGTGGTCTTTGCTGGAATCCACGGCAGAAAGTGCTACCGGCAGACCTCGGGGCACGATGACCCCTTGCAAGCCTGGGACAGATGAATGGTTTGAGGCGGGGAGCGGACGGGAGCCAACACCAAGCACAGGGCCACCGCACACTCTGGCTCAAGGCAACAGCGGGGCGGGGTGGTGGCGGTGGCGGTGGCGGTCGCAAGGCGAGAGAATAAATCCCTCTCGCTCCTTCCGTCAGCAAAACGGACAGGGCAGAGCAGGTTGACGTGACAGAATGCTGCTTGGCGGCGCAAGGGTGGTGGAAGCACCAGTCCCAAGCGGCAGGGGCAAGTCCACGACGAATGACGACCAAAGGGCAAGGGCAGGAGGAGGAGGAGGGCTCGGACTAAACCCACGGGGGACGAGAATGGCCGAGTACCCGAAGTTTGGAAGCGGGGTGTGAAGGCTAGCGTGTGTGATGACGCAGTGGATGTGGAATAAGAGGGCCGAGAGGGATGAGCGAGATGAGCAGGCCGAGCGTGATGGGAGGAAAGAGATGGTGAGTGAGAACTGGGCTTGCGGCTGCTCACCGTGAGCCTTTAGGAGCCCTTGGAGGCGTTTCTGCCCCCTATTGAAGCTCTCTCGTGCCGCTCTGGAGGGCTTTGACAGCTTTCCCCCGTGATCAGCGGGATGTCGTGTATATGTGATGAGGGCCAGAGCCGAAGACCAGACAGGCTGGCCCAGCGAGCGATGATGGTCTGTTGTCGGGGTTGTTGCGTCGGGAGCCAGCTGGGTTGTGGTGACGGAGGGCGCAGCCGTTTTGCAGCCCGCGTGTGTGTGTGTGTGTGTGTGTGTGTGTGCGTGTGTGTGATTTCGTCGAGTACACCTGCGACTTCTCAAGCTCCAACACCAAGGAGCACCACCAACAAAGGGCAGCAGACTACACGCCCCGCTTCGCCCCAGGCAGCACGCCAAGAGAAGGTATAGGCCCAGGGAGGCACCCTGCAACCTGCACCCTGCACCCTGCACCCGAGAGATGCTCCCGGCTGCCCTCATGCGTAAAACACCCGGGCAGAGAGAGAGAGGGATGGGGAGAAGGAGCAAGAGAGGGATGGAGATGGAGCGAGAGGGGCAGAGATAGCGGGAGGAAAGGGAAGAGATACAGAGATAGAGGGAGACAGAGGAAGACCAAAGAGCGAATGTGATACACGATTCCAGAGAGACAGCGAGTGAAACACACGTTTCCAGAGACACGCACTTGCTCTTGTTAAAGAGGTAGAGATGGAGACAAAGACAAGCTCAAAGTCAGAGAGAAACCTAAAGCCAAAAACCCAAAAAGACAAAAGACAGAAGGCCTCCAAAACGTTTAAAACCTTCCGATGCTTTTAAGTGTGGTGATGTCCAAGCGCACGTAACGTTAAACCAGAGGCCCATGTGTGGTTCACAAGGTGTCATGTGCAAAAAGAGCGTGAGCGCCTGCAGGTGTGGAGGATGTAATGGGAACACCGTTTAAACACAGCGCGCAGGTGTGGCCACGCCCATGACAGGGTGACAGCTCAGGATGCGCGTGAGCTTGCCGTGCTCGTTATGGCACTCAAGGCCGCGGACGGAGGCATGCGTCTTTTGCGGATTATTCAGGCCTTGTAAGCTCGTTTTTGTGACTGCCATCTCTGCTTGACATGGTCCCCAATGGAGATGATGAAGCCGACTTGACAGAGCCAACACTGCTGGCCCCTACCCGACAACAGCCGACGACGCTGTCCTTCCAACTGTAAACCCAAAACGACGGCCTGCACCATTGACCTTTGTGTTCACAGCAGACACATTGATACCCAAAGCCAATGCCTTTGATCCTCTCCCACCAACAGTCCCACGACGAACGCCGCCATCCCCTCATCGACTCACGGCGAGCACGCGCACAAAAAGCCCCGGGCGCTGCCGTTTGCACATGGACCCCATCCACAATTTTGTTGATGTTTTACAGTTGAAAAGGTCTGACATTTCCCTCGTGCCTTGATTCAACTTTGCGTAAATTTGTATTAACAAGAGGCGATAAGAGTGCTTGAAATGGTTTAGAATGTCCACTTTGGAAAGTTCAGCAGCGCCTGGAGGGCTCCAGCCTCGAGGGCAGACCTTGACAGGGGAGTACTCATCAGGCCGGTACAACAACAACGGGCAGAAGGGTACAACAACAACGGGCAGGCAGGCACGAGAACAATCTCAACAGGAAGAACAACCAGAGCAGCAGCAAGAGCAACATGATGACGAGGCTTGCTTCCTCACATCTCCATCAGCACGGGTCATGGCCTGCCATGCATAATTCCAGAGCATCTGGTTGACACGGTTCGACACGCCAACTTATCGCGCCTTGTCAAGGCAGCCACGCGAGCTCAGAATAAGAGAGGAAGCTAAGCTGGGCAGATGAACGGCATGTCCTTGTAGCGATCGTCGCATTCCAGGCATGGGTTTTGCTTGAACCCGCCTTGCAAGAGATGCTTGCGCACCTTGAAAGTCAGTCCGATACCAAACCCCACGCGCAAGCCAGCCACCATCAGTCAACGCCGTCGGGCATCAGGCATGGCCACGACTCACAAGTGGGAAACACCTACCTCTGACACCACATCATAGTATGACGCGTTGGGACGGTGACGCAGCACCGTCGCAATGGCATTGGTCAGCGCCCTAGCCACCGTATAAGGAGCGCCGTCACATGTCAATTGCCGTGGACACTCCCTCGAAGCACAACGGCAAGCGTACCCAAAGGCGCGGCTGCGGTCTCCCGACGGGCACGCATCAGCCGACGTTTCGTGGGCCTAGCGCGTCGTACGTCCAGACGACATACACAGTCACAACACAAACATACGAGCATCAGACCTCTCGGCCGAGACTTTTTACCAGTTCAAGCGCCTCTCACCTGACAGCCCGTGATCAAGATGCCCTTGTCCGAGCTGAGCTGCTGCTCCGGTGGAGGCTTTTGACCCTGCGTGGGGGCTGTAAAACTAGTGTTGTTGCCGATTCATACCCGTGGTTCTGACATGAGCCCTATGCCATTTCTGGACCTTCTACGCCTGGGGCCACAATGCCATACAAATCAAACCAAAAAGTTTTCACCTACTTGGACGAGAGACCGGGAATGCCCAGCGAGTTGCCGCCACTGCTGCCTCCATATTTGGCTGTTCGGCAAACATCATGATACTCAGTTACAGCTCTCTCCATACCCACACCACCTGTGCGCCCGCCCAGAGTCAGCAGCCAACACACCTGCTCGGAGACACCGAATGAGATGAAGCAAGCCTTGACCACACATGCTGTTCTGATCCGTGTGCTGCTGCACCGCGCGCAAAAAGTTGAGCGCCGTCGTCGAGGCATCTATAACCGGCAGCCATCCCCAGATACAATTGCACAAGCGTCAGCAGGTGCAGGTTCAGCTCCAGCCCACCACACTGGCCACGGCCAACCCACCGGCAACCTACCAGCACCAAAAATATTAGCCAAATGATAGCGAATATTGCCGGGACGAACGGTGTGGCCCGTCTGCTGGGACAGCATGTTTGCCAGCATGTCCAACGGAATTTCTCGTGGTGTCGCTTCAAGACCACGGCCCATGGCGGCGCCCATGACATCCATGAGTCCCGGTATCTGGCTGGAACCGCCCTTGTTGCCCTGAATCTGCACAGCGGTGTGATCCAGCATGGAACCGCTGTGGCAACAGTCGGTCACGACGGTCAAGTTGGCGCCGCTTGGCAGCTGCTCCACAATCTCCCGTAGATCGTCATCAATGATGATGTTCAGATCCTACACACGGTTTAAGAGCCGAATAAGGAAGGGGAAGGGGAAGGAGGCGCGGGGAGAGAGCGCGTTGGTAGAATGGAGCCAGTTCGTGGTTCTCTCACTGTTGGACAGATGGCCTCGTCTTTGCCATCAGCCTCATTCGTGTCTCCTACCAAATGGTACAAAGACACCACACGCCTTCAATGAGGTGCTGATCGGCCGAAGGCATCGAGGCGGTGCTCTCTTTTCCCTCTTGCTTTCACCGTCACCCTCGCCCTGACCTTCGGCTGGGATTTGGGTACCATGCCCAGAGAAGTGGAACACCAGGTAGTCGCCTGCTTTGCTGCTGCGTACGAGCTCGTTTAAGCCAGCTTTGATGTTGCGTCCCGTGGGTGACGCGTCACTGCGCAAAGATGGGGGCATATGAGCAAGAGAAAGTTGGCTTCCTTCATAACCCGACTCGGTCGGCGCCCGAACGGGGTTGGGCGGGTCGATGCGACGCACCGGCTATCCGTGTCAATCATGACCGTAATGTCGCTCTTGGAAAAGCCCTAAACATTTCAGTCATTGTTGTCAGGGCAGTGCGTAGCCTTGCTCGCATCGCAAACCAGCTGACCAAGGCCCCAGGGGACAAAGCGACCTTGACCTTAAGATCTGTCAAGATGGTGTGCATGGACCAAACATCGTTGACGCAACCATTCAACTGTGCCTGCGTACCCGGGTCTACATCGATCAACCAAGGCCCCTTGATCATGAGACACGCAGCCAAGCAACGCAAGTCAGTTCTTCACAAGCCCATCGCCTGAAACTCACAGTTGCACCCGACCAAGAGCGCCTTCTTCGCCATGGTGGTGATGCTGTCAATAATAAAAAAATGAACAATCCCCTCTTTTGACTGGTCTCTTGATGCGCGAGTCCTATTTGATGATGTTACTCAGTGCACGAGCTCATCAAGCTCACAACACCCGGTCCATCCCCTGACTCGTAGGTGTGCCCCGTGACCCATCCTCCCCATCCATCCTCCCCATCCACCCATCCATTCAGCCATCACACAATCAGAGATACACTTGTAAGCGACAAAATGCTTGCATGAATGCAATCACACAAGTCGTCTTCTTTTTTTCTTTTTTTTTTGTTCTGTTCAAACACAACTGGCTTGATCGTCATGGTTGGGAGACCCTATTCTCAATGACATTGTGTTCCAAATTGGCCGCCGCCTTGGTTCCGATTGACCCGTGCTGAGGCTGCAAAGGCCGAGTGAGTGTGTGCGTGGTGAGGCTCTTATGTTGTTGAAAGGATTTCGATTTCATGACTTTCCAGCATTCCGGATCCTTCTAGATATTATGATGATGATGGTCTCAGGGCCCTCCGACCCGCCTGGTCTAAATGTTGAGCAGGGGACAACCCTTGCACCCGGCTACATGCGCAAACATTTTCTTTTCTTTACCTTCAAAGCGACAACTACGTAAACATCACGTTTCACTCGCACGGCTCGGACAATCGGCCGTCCAGCACGACCGTCCAGGCTGGGGGAATCTCCACGTCCAGTTGCGTGTGCAAGGCCAGAGTACACACGTCTAACCCAGCAAATACCAAACAATGAGCGCCCGCTAAAAGTACATTTTGTACCACTTGGCGAGGGCAGTGACATACCATCAGCTGAGCAGACGGAAGAAAAGTGGGTCAGGCATCGTGCGTCATTGCTGTACCTAAAAGTCAACGCCGCGGTATGAGAAACTCGGGCGCCGTATACCCATCGATCCGCAAAAAAAAAAGCGCATCACGTGGATCCCCAAACACACCGGCAAGAAAGAGTCACGGTGGCCGTGCTGTCGGGGCTACCGCAAGATGCCTTTGCAGCAAATGCTGTGGCCAGCCGCAGTAGAAGACGAGTGACCGACAGGGAAGGATTGCGCAGCGACAGGGTCACGCCGACCCCCACATGCGCGGCAAAGCCATAAGCCTGTTCGCGCACGGCATCGCCGCCAACCCACCGCGCTTGCTGCAGAACTGGGGCTTGCTGACGGGCCCACTTGCTGGCAGCCGCCACAATGTCCCAGGCAGCAGCGCTCATGGTGTCTGGGCTCACGTAGAGCTCTTGCAACTGAACACCAGTGGCAAAGTAGGACCAGACTTCATCGCGAAAGGAGGGTAGATCCTCGGTCGAGTTGAGCCCGACAGCGCGACTCTGGCCCATGTTCCCGGTAATAATGCCGTGCAACATCAAAGCAGAAACTGGAAACAAGCCAGCTCGTTGCACCACCAGCTTGTAGACCACGGCATCACGAAAGTTGATCCACTGCTGGCGCCGCGTGCCCTCACCATGCAGTCCGATGTCGCCATGCCCACGCCAGATTGAGTCACCAAAGAGCAGCCAAAATGGGCTGGGCCACATGCCTGACCAGGTGCAAAACGGGCATGGCGTGTCAGCGTCCACAAACACGCCGTTCGCGCCTCCGGCGCAAGCACAAACTTACCGGTCGTCAGGTTTATCCAGAAGGCCCTGCGCGCCTCCCGGCGCAGCGTCTGCAAGAGACGCAATAAACCCTCTAGCTCGGTCAAGTACTCATGTTGGGCTCCCTCGCCAAAAGATATGCCGTCAAACTTAAACATGGCAACGTGGTACTTGGTAACAAAGTCCAGGGTAATGGCTTTGAAGCGCTCAAAATACCGTGGTCCAGACAAACTAAAGCCCTGGCGGTTGAGCTCATAGCCCTGCCGCCGCCCATAGGCCACGCGAGCATCCTTGGCTGAACCATAGCCACCCCAGGGCGACACCCAAACTGCTACATCTGCACCGTAGGTTTGGGCTCGCTCGGCCACGGGAGTCAAGCCGCGCGGAAAGCCGCTGTGAAAGGACCATAGTGATTTGTGGTCATCCCAACCGTCATCCCAGAGGAATGCGTCCAATTGCACCCCACGCTTGACCACCAGCTCCTGGCTGAGACGCTCCACGCGGTCAATGCACGAACGCTCTGTCATGTTTCGGTCGGCAAAGGCGACATCGCGTTCCTGCCAGCTGTAAAAGTCAAACCAACTATTATAGTGCAGGAATGGCCGCGCCGGCGACGCGCGCACTTGGGATAGATAGGCCCAAAATGCTCGCTGGAGATCAGCGCCATGCCGGTACATGCCAATCACGGTTGTGTAGGTAAAGCTGGTGGCCCCTGCAGCTAGCGGTGGCAGGCTCATGAGTCCACACACTGCCAGTCGTTCGTCACTGGCCAAAACGCCATTGGAAGACATGGGATGCTCGAGTCCTGCAAAAAAGCGGGCTTCTCGGCTGTAAATTGGACTACCCGGCACCGTGCCTGACATGATCACAGGCACGTCTCGCAGCTGCCAGGTGACCAGGTATCTGCAGCAATCGCGACATCAGTGGGGTATACAACACGGGCACAGCAAGGGCGAGGTGGCAGCCAAGTGTGGCCAACTTGCGCACATGTACCGCACCTGGGAGGAAGAGTGGCGACTGGAAGATGCGAGGTCAGCGCAAAGGAAGTTCGAACAAAGTGGTGAGGAGCCTCCGGAGCTACGGAGAGTTGCCATGAAATAGAAAAGGCCTCGGCGACGTCAGCCCAAGCACAGCTGAGGCGCGCTCGCACTTGACGAGCCTGATAAATGGGCCCATCTGAGTTTTTATCGCCCGCAGGGGCCATCGGTGGAGCCACCCCCGTGGTAGGCTGGTAGGTCAACTCGACGAGTCGGCATGCTGCAGAGGAGATGACATGGGAGCCAAGGCCCAGCTGGAAGAGCTCCGGCTGCGGTTGAAACGCGGTGGGCTTTTCGGCGTAAATGTTTTGAATGCGCCCAAAGGCCAATGTTCGAGCATCCCCCCGGGCTGAGGGTTGGGGGTGCATGCGTTGCAGCACATCTTGGACAGACTTTTGCAAGGGCACGATGTGAAGTCGCAGGTTCAAGGCAGGCGTAGCCACTTCGAGCGTGCCCCCGGCTCGGATGTCTAGTTTTTCTTCGGCAGCCGCGGCCAGTGGTACAGATGGATCCTCACCACGGCCTGGGCTTGCGCCCGCCGCGGGCAATTTGCGTGCCACGGGGACGGGGCGCGCATCCGCTTGCGCAAAGTCAACCACGGTCTGTCCTGCGCGAGAGCGGCGAGCAGCCGCTCCAGTGCGGTGGTGCGAGGTATCGAATTGATGACGCTCAGCCAACACATCATAGGCACGATTAGAGGATAGCGAATGGCGTTGCCAGGCCCCAGCCACGAGATACACGGCAGTCACCAGAGCCACGAGCAGCGCCGCGCGACTCAATATTCCCCGCGCCCAGCGACTGGAGAGCAACATCCTGGTGGATGCCGCTTGCCCAAGCCTCCGAAAGTGGCAGTTCACACAAAACTCCTTGGGCAGCAACGCCGATCAAGCCAGTCTGCTACTGCAACCCCACAATCCTCTCCGTGATGATGCCTTGCTCTACGCCAGTGCACCATCGACCGAGCGATCGGAGCTCGCCGAACAGCTCTCGAGCCAGTTCAAAGCCAGTGAGAATCTAATTAACCGCTATATTCTTGTCGATAACTGGTCGGAGGTATCTTTGTTATCTTTAACGTTGCGA
>NW_001865076.1:112543-124630 GCF_000002865.3 Monosiga brevicollis MX1
TCTTCTCTCTCTCTCTCACTCTCTCTCTCTCGCTCGCTCTCTCTCTCTCTCTCTCTCTCTCTCTCTCTCTCTCTCTCTCTCTCTCTCTCTCTCTCTCTCTCTCTCTCTCTCAATTTATCTTTTTTTCTCTCTCTCTCTCTCTCTCTCTCTCTCTCTCTCTCTCTCTCTCTCTCTCTCTCTCTCTCTCTCTCTCTCTCTCTCTCTCTCTCTCTCTCTCTCTCTCTCTCTCTCTCTCTCTCTCTTCTTCTCTCTCTCTCTCTCTCTCTTCTTCTCTCTCAGAGACTGCGGACGAGCAAACATGGCAGCGCCCGGGGCAGCGGCCTGCTGGCTATTGGTGGTGGGCATGGTAGTAGCATTTGTGCCATTGGTGGAAGCATCGGCAACGATTCATTTGCCCGAGTTGGACGAGCGGCCCATTCTGTTTGTGGACGGTGAGGGCGAGCTTTGCTTTTCCTTCGGCGGGCGGGGGCGGGGAGACTGCTGAGCGAGGAGCGCTCGTGTCTAACCCGGGTGAATCGTGCATGTGCTTCAATGATTGCGTAGACTTGCAGAACCTTGTTCACTACGTGGGAGATGATGCGATTGAGTATTTGATGAATATGCTTCCGTCCATTGACACGGGTCTGGTAAGCTGGGACGCGCCATCGGGAAGGGCTTTGAGCACAAGCGCGGTGTGCCTGCTCCGCGCCTCACAGGTCGACTGGGGCTGCTTAGGATCACCATGGCAAGTACACGGGTAATGCAGGCAATGGCGGTGTGGATGCCGGCGAGCTGGCCATTCGTCTCGTGCGCGTTGAGCTTGATCGCCAGTTGGTGCGTTTGCAGCTGAATCGTCTTGAGCCACCACGAACAGAGAGCGGTGCAGACAGCTCACCTGCCCATGTGATCCGCCGGCGCAGATGGATAGCTTTTATCGGCGCGCTGATGCAGACCTGAATCAGGATGACCTGGTTACCTTTGAAGAGCTGATCGAGGTACTTTTTTTTTCTCTCTCTCTCTCTATTTCTTCTCTGGTCATTGTCGCGTGTGTGGGAGCAGAGTGGTATCACGAGCCGTTATTCATACATCTGGGACAGCTTTGTGACTGCCTTTTCCTGACACGACACCACTATCCTTCCTGCTTTGCGCACTATAATTTCTCTAGTCCAACTCCACCTTCGGCTTGGACGTGCCGGTCGTAGCTTCTCGCTTCAATGCCGCCGATGAGGTCAGGTTTGACACATTTTCGCTCCACAGGTGCATGGGGCTTGTGCTTCAAGATGCGCATGTGCTGATGACCAAATGATTGTAGAACAAGGATGGCTGGCTGAGTTTGAATGAGGTTGCCAACTTCTTTTACCCCCAGTCACACCCAATCATGTTCCGTGCACTCGCGAGTGAGGTGCTTGTCGCTCTTGATCAGGTAGGCACGAATGAAGGCATGCTGCACGGGGCTCAAGTTGAAAACCACACACAGGATGAAAACACACACAATCTTTATACCCCACAAGATCAATGTCGCTTTGATCGGCCGTCGGTACGAGTCAAACTCATGCATTGTGCGCGGTGTGGTATCTTGCATTAGGACCACAACTCCAAACTGGACAAGGGCGAAGTGCGCTTGCGTAAGATTCAGGAGCATTTTCCTGGCTACGCAAGCTTTCCCTTTGATCTGGCACACTTGAGCCAGCGCCTCGATGGCGCAATGGATGAGGACGGTTATCTCTCTCTGTCAGAGCTTATGCAGTACGTCACAACATACATGTCCCCATGTCAAAGTGGAGTGGCGACAGACTGGAAAGAAGAACCCTGCACGTGGTCTCGTGCATCTCTCTTGCTCACGATGGTCCTGGCTTATGCGTGCAGCTGGTTCGACGGCGAGTACGATGCGCGCATTGCCCAGCATGTCGCCAAGATTTTTGCACAGGTGGACACGGACCAGGACGGCGAGCTGTCCCCGACGGAGATTCGTGAGCATCATGCTGTTCTCATTGGCGATGCTGAAGCTCGTAAATACGGCGTGTTCAAGCAAGGTCTGGTGCCATTTGCCCGCATCACCTGAGCTCTGGGTCTGTTTCGCGCTGCTTACATAAAACACATGCATCGCAATAGGTCAAGTGGATCTGAGCGAGCAGGAGGCGGAAGAGATTTTCAAGTATGAGGCTCCGGATCCCGAAGACGCCGAGCCCGTTCTTACCGAGGGCCAACGTCAGGTCGAGGAGCTTGTCGCAAAAAAGATGATTCCGCGCGACATGGGGGACCAGCTGCTGCGTGGCGAGCTTCCCAAGGACATTGTCCACGCCCTGCAAGCCGGCACTTACAGTGAGGAAATGCTCGAGCTGCTCGAATTACTGGAAATCGATGTATCCCACCTCCTGACGGACGACGAGGCACCCATGCCTGGACAACATGCGGAGTTGTAAGCGCCCAAATTGACCCATTCCCAGCCACAGCAGCAAACCCATCCGTGCTGCGCCCGAAAATAAATTGAGAAACCGCTTATGTTATTTATTGTCGTTCATATCAAAGTTAATGTACTTGTCTTACATTTCGTATAACCATTATAGCATAAAGAGAAACAAGTTTGTGTATAAATGTTTTTACAAGTTGCAGTTATTTGTCATACTTTTTGACTTGAACGGGACCCGTGAATGATGGCGCGGGATCGACAGCACCGGTACGTCGTCGGTCGGTCGGTGGGGAGGGGAAGACACCGTGTCCGTCTCTGGCGTTGGATGGCTGTGGGTCACTCCTTCGTGCAGCTGGTCGTGAGAACAGGGTGGCTAGCTGGCTGGCTGGCTTCTTCTGTTCGAGTACGTGGGGTTGAGGTGCAGGGAATGTGTGAGCTGATGCGTTTTTGTTTTTTTCTTTTGCCGCTCGCTGCGCAGCCATGTGTGTGTGCTTGTGCTGGGCGACATCGGGCGCAGTCCGCGCATGCAGTATCATGTCCAGTCACTGGCAGAGGTGTACGATTCCGTGAGCATCGTGGCCTATCGTGGTAGGCTGTCTGGTCCAGGCTGCGCGGGCCCTGTTTGTCAACTCTCGCACAAATTTCAGGTAGATCAGACTCACGTCTGACATGAGGGTAGAGAGCAAGCCGCTGGCCGCCATTGTCGAGAACCCCAAGATCAAGATCTATGGCCTGGCCGAAGCTCCCATCTTGCCTTCAAGTACGTATCGCAGACCTGGGCAAAGGGAGGCTGTCGTGGGCTTTTCTCGAGCGCTGACAAGAGCCAGACCAAAACTGACAGATTGACCCCGCCTTGCTCCTGCACAGGTTGGCCGCGATTGGCCTTCTTGCTCTATGCGCCCTTCAAGGCACTTTTTTTGGCGATGCAGTTGCTGTTTACGCTCTTGTTCACCGTCCCAGCCATGGAAGCTATCCTCATGCAGGTAGACGGCGCTGCACCTGTGAACGCGACTTTTGAGGTGTGGACTGGACTTTACTGGCCAGCCTGACGCGCCGTGCGCACGCAACAGAATCCCCCAGCCATTCCCGTGCTGCCTATTGCAGCCGTGGTTAGCCGCTGCCGTGGTGCGCGCCTCGTGGTGGACTGGCACAACTATGGTGCGTCAATACTCGCGCCTGTCATGGAACCAACTGAGAGTCGACTCGGGCTCAGCATGGCCCATGCCTTGGTGTTTTCCCCACGCCGTCTAGGTTACACGATTTTGGCTCTCAAAACGGGAACACGCCATCCTCTTTACAACTTTGCCAAATTGTAAGTTTGTGCGCCGCCTCGTCGCGACAGGCGCCGAGGCATAGACCGTGTGCAGTGGGCGGCCCTTGACTGTTTGTGTTGCATTTTGAAACGAGCAGCGTGGAAACAACATTTGGTCCCTGGGGCCATCGGCACCTCTGCGTAACTCATGCCATGCAACGAGATCTCAAGGACAACTGGAACATTGAGTAAGCTTGGCCCGTTCGCCATCACGTTATGCTGACGCTTGATACATTTCTCTGACGAAGCATGCGTATGCGGTACCGTGCCCTGGCATAGAGCCGCTGTCCTGCACGATCGGCCACCCAGCATTTTTGGACCAGTCACACTAGAGACGACGCACCATCTTCTGAGGAAGCTTCTCGAGGTGCACCTCTGCTCTCTTCAACGCGAATGCCAACTCACAGACCGCTGTTCAGCCATCTCACACACCGTGTGCTGTGCGCTGCGGTGCAGGAGCGCCCCGATCTCAGTCAGCGCTTCGGAATATCTCACAGCGATGATGCTCAAAGTGCTTTAACCACGCGCGAGGGCTCAAAGTGCGTGCCAACTCGCTATGTTGTGGCCCATGCACAGTGTTGACACGCAACTGCTTTGCTGTCCGCCTGGTAGCTACAAGCGGCGTGCCGGACGCCCGGCACTCATTGTCTCCAGCACCAGCTGGACGCCGGACGAGGACTTTGGCATCTTGTTCGAAGCCCTGCAAGGTGTGTCTCAGGCCCCAGTGACTGGCAAGCCGCCCACCGGAACGGCACATGCAGGTGTCTCCTCGGCCACACATGGCAAGGCCATGTTTTATCTAACAACCTGTGTTTTTGTGTGCATGTGCCAGGTTATGAACAGGCTGCGCAGCGTGACTCTTCCCTGCCACACGTACTGTGCATCATCACGGGTAAGGCCTTTTAAAAAGAATGTCCTTGCTGTCACATTTTTGGGGTCCGTCCGTTGGGCTGACCGTGGTGCCTCCCGTTGAGCAGGCAAAGGGCCGGAGCGGGCTCGCTACGAGCAATTGGTGCAAGAGCAGGCCTGGCAAAAAGTGGCAGTGATGACCGTATGGCTGGCACTTGAAGACTATCCCAAGCTCCTGGCGTCGGCAGATTTGGGCATCAGTCTTCACACCTCTTCGTCAGGCTTGGATCTGCCAATGAAGGTGGGCTGATTCGTGCCGTGTTTTCTATCTTTTACTTCATTGTGGGGCTCGCTGTGGGCAATACAAACACCTTTGTGCCGTTGATATGCGTTGCTAGCGGGACGTGCTTTGTTGTTGAGACGCGGACATGGTCTTCTTGAGCCTCTCTGACACCCGACCTGCTGTAGGTGGTGGACATGTTCGGGTCTGGCATCCCTGTCTGCGCCGTCGACTTTCAATGGTATGCCCAGCAGACGAAGATTGGTTGCTTGAAAACCGTGAGAGGCCAAGTGTCCGCATGCTCATGGCGTTTGGTGGACCGTGTTGTGCCCTCGTCAGTCTGTCGGAGCTGGTGGTGCACGATGAAAATGGCGCAGTCTTCAAGAATGCGCAGGAGCTCAGTCAGCAACTTCAAGAGCTGCTTCGCGCACCTGATGCCAACACAAAGTTGGGGCAACTCAAGACCCATGTGCAAGCGTTTCGGCGCCAGGGCTGGTCGGCCAACTGGAACCAGGTGGCTCGCCCCCTGTTCGAATTGGAGTCTTGAGTCCTCGTAGATGATAAACGAGGTGATGGATGATAGGAAGCGCGCGCGCGCGCGCCAGCCAGGTGTTGAAGAATGGGAGATGAAAGATTCAAAACAAAATCGACGCGAATGCCTCAGCACGGTGATGGTGTCACCCTGTGCTCAATTGCGAGGACAGAGCACGATATAGAAACACGCATATATCAAGACGAGTGTGCTGCACCAACGCCCGCAGCAAAGTGAGACAACCGGAATACACAGCGGGCACATAAAGAAAGAGGTGAGATGCATGACGGGAGCAAGGTCCAGCAGAGACATCTGGTTGACCACGCGAATTCATCTCTCAGATATATCGCGAAAAGCAGTGTCATAACTCCACCAGAATGACAAACACGAGGTAACAATGGCGCGTCAACGAACAATACGCACGATAACCAACATGGAGACGATTAGCCTAAAACGTCACGAGAGAAGGGGGAAGCTGAACACGCAATGGCAAGTGGTGTTCAAGAACAAGGTGGGGCTGAATCAAGCCCAAAAGACGGTGAGTCACAAACAAAAAAAAAAGTGTTTAACGAGGCGCCAGCATGACAGCCAGGCCCTTAGTGGTGGGAGAGCCGGCTGCCCAGGGCCTTGACCTTTTCGGCCGCCTTGCTATTGCTGACTTGTTGCAAGAAAGATGAGCCCTGTTCACCAAGAGCCAACCAAGAGCAAGAGCCGTCACCGGGTCAGAAGGCAAGCGGAAAAGTCACACATGGCGAGGAGGAGCCGTCGACGAGGAGCAAGCAGGAAGATGATTTGCCGCACACCGCACCTCGCCCTTGAGGATCTTATCCTGCCCATCAATGTGCACCAGGATCGAGCTGAGGCTGGTATCCAGTACCATGCCACCCATGACAATATCGTCTAGAATATGATGAACCTGGTTTGTGTTGAACATTTCCATTGGAGGTGAGCAGAAGAAAGACAACGGGTTGCAAGCGGCTTGCTGTGGTCGTGTAGAGAAAGGGAGGCTGACCTTGTCGACATGGAAGATAATGTCGAGTTCGCAGACGTTTTCAAAGCGACTATCCAGGGTCTCCACAAACACCTGGATCAGATCAAGGATACCCAGCTCGGATTCGGAGGCATCCACCGCAAAGACAAAGTAGAGCGTGGCGTAGTGACGGTAGATGAGGCGGGTGTCCGATCCACCCAGTAGACTGAGATAAGGGCGGCGAGAATGATGAGATAAGGGCGGCGAGAATGATGAGCGCGGCTGCGGCACAAACAAAGACCAGGCAGTGTGGGCGCATCACCAACCTGCCACCGTCAAGAAAGTTGCAGACGTTGTCGGGGCGCTTGCTGACGAGCTGAAAACACTCGCGCACGATCTGTTGTTGCATCTCCGTGGGCTGAGACAAACAGGCCAGTGTGACGTGAGCCGATCTGTTGCTCTATCGAACGGAACGAGGTGCCAGCAAACGAGTGGTTTGGGCTCACATAGTGCTTGTAGAACTTTGAGAGGCGGGGCTTGCCATGGTGATTGAAGATCAAAATCGACTGGATCATGGTGACGGTGCGCACGACAGCAGAGGGAGGGGCTGCTACGCTTGTTGACAAAGCAAACACAGCAAACGCCACGAGCCAAAACAAGAGTCAAGTCAAGTGAGTCAGCCCATCCGCAACCAGCCATTGCAACAGAAACTTAAATGCACGCGATGATTGGAAATGCAGGCACTGCGCCCTTCTCCCAGTAAACCAGCCGCCAAGCCAGTCGCGCCAAAGAGCGAGAGCGAGAGAGAGGGGGAGAGGCGGTGACGCGCCGCCGTTTCAGATCCGTGCCGTACCCTCAAGTTGCACTGAACCAGGTATAAGCGATAGTGTGACCAAACACACACTATACCGCTACCACAAGTGTGATATCCGTCACAGTACGTCAAAACGTCAGCAAAAGTTATTTTGTATTGATCTGGAGATAAGAAACGGGAGCTGTTGCTATAGGAAAACCAAGGCTCTGGTTCAGATTACCAGCTGTAATGGCCTGCTCCAATCGGTAATCCCATTGTCAGCAAAAAACAGGTGCTTTCTATTCTTCTCTCTTCTCTCCTCTCTCTCTTCTCCCTCTCTCTTCAAAAAAAAAATTCCGAGAGCACAAATCAAAAATCATTTTACTTTGAAGGAGGTTTGCTGCCCTGACTGTGACTGCTCTGTGTGTGTGTGTGTTGTGACGGGCGACCTCTGGACTTGAAGCGCTCGCCACCCGATTTCACATGTCAACTGGTTCATCTCATCTCGACGCGCGCGCGTGTGACTTGGGTTCGGCCAGAGGCTGAGCTTTGTTCTCCTTGGCATTGTCCGCGGGGGGCCTTTCAGGTTCGTGGCGGTGGTTGCGGGCGGTCAAGATCATAGCGACGGCGTTTCCCTCTGTTTGATTTGTTTTGATGTTCAGTGGTGAGCACGTCTCGCTCCAGCGGCAGCGGACCCTCTGATCTGGGTTGCCTCGACGCTTGCTTTGGTGGTACTTGTGGAAAACGCTATTTTGCTGGCTGCCCTTGTAGGTGCACAACCTTGACTCTCCCGACTACCCGCTGCGTGCAGCAATCCCGTCAAGATGGTGGACTCCCTCCCACTCAGCGACGTGGAAAAGGCCGTGTTCCGCTCACTCTACCTCCACGTGCGTTGCCATGGCCCTTGGTCATGACGCCTTTTCTCCTAGCTTTGCTTCGGCGCCTTTTGTCCTGGCTTACTGTCGTGGGATTGCCGTGGGTGCGCAGGTGCGCGACGAGGACGAAGCGGTTGATGCGGGCGATGCCGTGGAATTCCTCCGACTGAGCGGCTTGGATGACGATACACTCCATGACGTACGCCCTCGCATCAGCGCTGCCTCATGAAAGGGATGACCCTTGCCCTAGTGTACAACATCATTCGACGTGGGCTCGACTGCTAGGTCTGGGAGCTCTCGGATAGCGAGGGCCTTGGGCAGCTGGACGAGAAGGTGCGCTTGTTTTCGGAGCCCAGAGCCACCACTGGCTAGCAAGCGGGCAGCTCATTGGCACGGAAGCGCCTGCGTGAGCATCAGCCCAATATGTTCACTTACTCCCTCGCCCACTTCCTTGTAGGCGTTTGGTGTGGCCATGAAGCTCATTGCCCTTGGTCAGGATGGCAAGGAGATCAGCGTGGATGCCCTAGGCACCCCAACCCCGCTGCCCAACTTTGGCGAACGTTTCGCAGACGTCATTCAAGAGGCCGAAAACAAGGTTGCCAAGGCGTCCAAGGGCGCCGTCACGACAGCCGTTGCCCCCGTTCAATCTGTGCGTTCCCGATGCCAATCACCATCTCGTCTATCATCAACCCCCCCCTCTCTCTCTGCTCGTCCGGCTTACGGAATAAATCCGATTTACCTCTCTGCTTGAATAGAATGCCGCAGAGCGTACAGACTGGACCATGACTGTGGAGCAGTTGGTACGCGTTTTGGTCTGCCACCTGATTGCCCATATCAGCTGATCCTGTCAATGCCAACCTCAAACCCGTGGCCTGCCCTCATCCACGCTTTTCATATATTTCCCTTTGTGCCTTGCTCTTTCCTGATACGTGGTTGTTGTGCCTGTTCAGCTGGCATATGACGAGCAGTTTGATAAGGTTGCCAAAGGGGAGGAGGCCGTCCCGGGCGAAATTGCGCGCGACGTATGTGTGGACATACAGGGCTCACTTACGGCACAAGACTATGTAACGCATGGCTCACGCTGGCCTTTGTCATCCACCCGTTGCTGATTGCAGGTCTTGGTACAATCGGGGCTGCCCATGGGCGATCTCGGCGTCATCTGGGAATGCAGCGATGTCGATTGTGATGGCGCGCTCAACCGCAACGAATATGCTATTGCCATGCACATTGTGAGCAAGTGCAAGGCCGGTGCCCGACCTCCCAGCACTTTGCCCGCGGCCATCCAGCTTTCGGCTTTGGATGCCCTCCGCCCGGCACCAGTGGATACCAACGTGCCCTGGGCCATCACGGCGGCAGAAAAGTCAGCCTACGACAAATTCTTCAAGGTTTGCCCCTTGACTATGCCTCTGCCTGCCTTTAGAAGTGCCTGTTTGTGGCCTCTTTTTTTTTTTCTTCTCCCTTTTCCCCCTAATGAAGCAACTATGCCACTTGCCTTTATTTTTTTTCAGAAAGCAGACAAGGAGAACAAGGGCCTGGTCACCGGCAAGCAGGCCACGCCGATCTTCAACAGCAGCAAACTCCCCAAGGCGCAACTGGCCAAAATCTGGGGCTTGTGTGACATTTACTCGTGTGGCTCGCTCAACGCAGAGCAGTTTGCGCTGGCCATGCACCTCATCAGCAGCCGCGTCAAGGTCTGTCCCCGGCTTCAAGGCGTGGCGAGAGTTATGGAAACACCTGATCAACTTGTTCCGTCGACCTCTCCCATCACAGGGCAAGGAGGTGCCTGATCAATTGCCTCTGGAGCTCGTCCCCCCCACTTGCCGCGACAAATCCTTGACCGTGCGTGCTCGACAATCGCAGCCGCGGCAAAAACCCTGTGCTTCCCTGGCGCCTTCTCACTCTCCACTGGGCTGCTGGACCTTTGACTAGATGCCACCAGCCACACCCATGGGCGGTGGCTCGCGGTCTGCAACCAGTAGCACCTCGGCCGCCTCGGGCACAAAATCGCCTCCACCGTCGACTTCCTCGCCCACGGCCTCCAAGGCCAGTTCCAAGCCGGCCTCAAAGCCGGCCTCAAAAAGTGCCTCCAAGCGGAGCAGCACCAGTGGTGCCAACGACGTGCTTGGCGTCAAAGCTGAGGTAAGGCGCGACGCAGCATTGCACGTTTGTGCTTCCGGCAGTGCTGAGGTTTTGCCGTCTCACGGTTAAGCTCTTTGGCCCTGTAGCTGGCTTTGCAAGAAGGCACCAATGCCAAGCTCCGCAGCGAGGTGGCATCAACATCGGCAGAGGTAGAGGCCAAGGTAAGAGTCCTTGATCGTTGGTTGGCGCGTGCGCATCGCAATGGTGCTTGCAGCTGATCTGGCATCGACGGCTCCGGTTGCTCTGACATGTGTCTTAGAGCCAAGAGCTCAAGGCCGCCACGGCCAAGCTGCAGCGATTAAGGCAGGAGGAGGATCAACTTCGCTCCCAGCTCGATACGGGCAAGAACAAGCTGACTGAGCTCATCGATCAGCTCAAAAGCATCAACGCCGACATTGCCAAGGTAACGTAGCGAGTCTGACTGGATATCGTGCAAACCATTTCTCTCGCGACAAGACCGGGGGGTCAATGCCTGAGGCGATCCATGACTTCTTTGCGGTTGATGCGTCTGATAGACGCAGAATACAAACACACGGTTGCAAACCAGCAACCACAAGATTGATAAAGTGTTGCAGCAGTATAGTCAGGCACCGGCTGTGGCTCAGGTAGGCCGGAATGACTTTCTTTTTTTCCCAGCAATGTGGCAGGTGGCGCCGTCTCAATCGTGGGGTGATGCCCGATGCAGAAAACCGTGGCTCAACAGCAGCAGCGTGCCCCAGCCAAGGCCGACCCTTTTGCATCCATGGCAGCTTCGCGGGGCCAGTCCAATGGCACACCCACTGCTTCCCCTGCGGGTCAGGGTGCACGTGCAGCTCCGCGTACAAAGCCGGGTAGCTTCAAGGACCCCTTTGCCTCGGTAAGCCTGCTGTGGTCCAAGCTCCACTTGCTTCTGCCAGTGACCGCACCTCATGCTCACCGATTTGCGTGTGTGTGATCTTGTGCAGACAAACAAAGATCCCTTTGCTGTATCTGGCGCTTCGCCTTGGAAGTAGTGATAGTGGGTCATGTGCATGTGGGCTCGACGCCTCGGCTTTTGTTTTTTAATCGGGTTTTTGGCGCGCTTCTGTGGTTTTTTTTTTTTGAAGTTGTTTGTCAATCCAGCTTCTAGTCCTCAAAGCCCAGATTGAACTCCTCCCTTGCCTTCTCCTTCAAATCCTTCAGATGCAAGACATAAAACTACCATATCGGGCACACACCAGCATTCATGGACTTTTCTCTCTTTTTTTTTTTTTTTTTTGGTTGTTTCGGTTTTTGGGTGTTTTTTCAAAGTGTAACTGCTTTCACATTCGTTCGCACAACACAGCCAGAGGCACGAGTCAAAGAGAGAGAGAGAAACAGAGAGAAATAGAGCGCAACACAGAGAGACGCAAGAGAGAGAGACACACACAGAGAGAGAGAGAGAGAGAGAGAGAGAGAGAGAGACAGAGACAGAGACAGAGACAGAGACAGAGACAGAGACAGAGACAGAGACAGAGACAGAGAGAATTGGTTTGAGAAGAGAGAAGTAAAGAGCAAAGACACAAAGGAGACAGAGAGAGAGCGCGCGCGAGAGCAGTTGACGGCACGAATCGGGTCGCTGCGCTCGTCCTGTTGCCAGTGGCGGTGTTGCGGTGTGCGTGCGTGCGACAGTGGTATCAGTTCTGGAGGATCCGCCTGAAAGAGCAAGATGGGTCAAACTCCTTCCAAGCGCGTCTCGCTCTCTGCTGAGGGAGATGGCATTGGCGTACGTGTCGCTGTCGTGTCGAGCTCGAGCTAAAGGGCGCCCAGCGCTCCCCGCTCATGTGCGATGCAATGTGTGCTGTCCCTTGACTGGCCTGCAGCTCTCTGAACAGCTCCTAGAGGATGTGATTCGCGAGGACTATGGTAAGCAAAGCGCAACCAGTTGCCCTTGACCGAGTGGCGTGTGGGTATGCCGTGGTTGATGACTGTTGGTTCACTTGGACTCGCA
>NW_001865076.1:124755-156712 GCF_000002865.3 Monosiga brevicollis MX1
CCGCCCCCCCCAAGCCCCCCCTCGGGGGGGTAAAAAAAACCCCCCCCCCCCCCCCCCCCCCCCCCCCCCCCCACCAGCATTCTGTTGACACCATTGATAGCTTACTCGTTCATCTGACCCACTTGCATGTCACACGGCACTTGCAGAGGCCGCCGTCGTTCAGCAACAGATTCAACAGGCTCTCGTGCAGGCTCATCGCCAGGTACGTGGTGACCCCCCGAATTGTCCTCTGCTACATGACCTTTATTTTTTTTAATTGCTTGTTTTGTCTGGTCCTCGACCTCGCCCCTGTACACGCCTGCATCGTCTCATCTGCATTGATACGAATGGTCTTCAACGTCATCAGGGCTTTGAGGAGGGCCGTGCTCGTGAGCGCCGCTCAAAAGAGCAGGTGAGTCACAGTTCAAGTCTGGCCGGCTGGTTCTGGTTCGGGTGCCCACCAAGCATAATCAGCTTCTCACATTTCTTCCCCAACCGTCAATAGGAGTTGCGTCAACTGGACCTGACCTGGCAGGAGCGCATGGATTCGCTCAACCAACAAGTACGTCAATCGTCTCCAGCACTTGAGACACGAGGCTATGCACTTGAACAGCAAGTTGCTCATGTTGTTGTTTGGCTGGGCGGCTCGGCAGCGCGAGGAAACGGCGGATAAGCAATATCAGGAGGCCGTTGGCGAATTTCAGAACAAGTTTAGGTGCGGGGAGCGCCAGAGTTGCCGACCTGTTCATCGCACCACCCGACTCATTTCTGTTCGTGCGTTACTTTGCTTAGCCTCAAGGAACTGCCAGCCTATTGTGCAGAGCAGAAGGCGGCCGTTGTCGATTGTTTGCAGGCACACCCTGGCCGACCGCTTGATTGCGGCGAAATGGTGGCCAAATTCACCCAGTGTGCTGCTCAGACCAAGCGAGTATGTGATTATCAGTCGCGCGTTTCATTCGTCGCTCAACTCATCAACTCGGCTGCGTGTGTACCCATCGGCTCATGTATCAATGTCTCTTCGCTTTGCATGAATCCTTGCTTGATTTTGACGCAGAAGTATCTCTCGAGCATGAGCTAAGGCCTTTTCCAAGCCCGCTCGTTGTCCGATGTGTTTTTGCTAGAATCAAGTGAACGGCGTGTCATTCCATGCCGGAAAAAAAGGAAATCTGAATGCGCTCTTCCGAGCTGGCCATACAAGATGTATTGCATAAAATTTAACTTGTGCGCGGCAGTCGTTGTGTCGTACTACATGTTGTAATTGGCGCGAAATAAGTTGGGGCAAGAATGCGAGTTCTATGTTTTCAAACACCCCTCGCACGGGCAAGGCAATGGAAGGGTGGGTCACAATGGTATCAGTCCTAAGGCAAATGAAGCCTTCTAAATGAGACGAGCTGCAATATCATAACGATGGCCAGGGCCTCCACTTGAGGGAAATCTGCCAGGGGCAGCGACAGCATCAGACCATCAGCACAGCCGAGGGTGGCTAAGAGATGAGCCAGCGCGGTGGTGCAGGCGATTGACAGACTTTGCAAAGAGAAGCAGCTGGAGGAGGGAGAGAAGGGCTCCAAAAGCGTTGGGTAGATGAATAAAGGCGTCCTGTAAAACGTAGCCATAGAGCGACCAAGTCACAGAGACCACAAAGTTCATGACGCATAGAGAAAACACCATACTCTCCGTGCTGCGAGTGCGCCAAACGGTCCCCTGCAATGTGCGTGCAATAGATTGACGAATGGTGAGTCCTTCCCCTGCCCATGGTGAAAGGCGCGGTCGGCGCAGGCCGCCGAGACACGCACCACGGTGGACAGCGGGGAGCCAAAAAGCAAAACTGTGCTTCCGCAAGCAATCAACCCAACGACGTAGATGGCCTGAGGCGCACGGCAAGCTGCGTGAGCGTGGTGGTGGGATGGGGCACGCGCGCAGGAACAAGGGCTTGAGATTTGTCACAACGCACATCCTCGAGCACGGGGACGGCAAACTTGACATAGGCCATGACCAGGACCAGAAAGCCAAAGCTTGAGGTGACTGAGGGAATGTACTGACTCTGGTTTCAGAAAAAAAGGCTTTTGATGAGAAGAGGTCGCACGAGCTGACGTATGGGCTACAGGAGCGTGCTGGCAGCGCTGGCCCCCTTACCGGTGTTTTACTGTAAAGGTAGCAGATGACGACATAGTAGGTATTGAGGCAAGCACCGACGCCATTGACAAAGATGACGGTAAAGTCGTCGACCAAAAGCCCATACTTGAGCCACAGGACGCCGCTGCATCACATTGCCGGAATCACTGCGTGAGCCTGCTGCGGCGGCAGAAATCCGCCTCAATGCAAAGAGCTGCAGCAATCAATCTCACTTGAGCACACCGGCAATGTAGGGAAAGTAGGCCACGCTCTCCGACGAGCGAACTTGACGAATCCGCCGCACTACAGGGCTGCATCAAGGCGCACGCTCAGGTCAGTCCGTCTCGATCCAGACCATCTCGTGCTACCCTGGGCTCGAATTCGACTCACATGCCCGTCAGGAATAGCCCAATGGTGGCCAAAGTGGCAAACCCAGCCAACCCACTCTTCAGCTCCATCCCTGCGTTTTTGTATCTCAAGACACCTTCCTTCCTCTGCTCCCCTCGACCCTCGACCGCCACCACAAGAGCACCGCCGCCACTCAAACTTCAAAAATGAATATGTGTGTGTGTGTGTGTGTGTGTGTGTGTGTGTGTGTGTGTTGACTTTATCTGATAACAATCTGACAAATAATGAATAGAGAGTATCATCACTGTGTTCGTCAGTTTCCAAATTACTCAATAGCTGGCCGGCAGCGACGGACGGTGCTTGCAACGACTGAGACGTGTGTGTGTGTGTGTGTGTGTGTGTGTGTGTGTGTGTGTGTGTGTGTGTGTGTGTGTGTCACTGGGGTTGAGGGGAGGGAGGGGGTTCGGAACGTGGGGCGGTATAGTATATAATATCGTGAGGGCGTGTGGGTTTGGAGGTGACTTCTGTTGTGTCTGGTGGACGCCGGAAAGGTGTCGGACCGAGGGGGGAGGGTGCTGAGACTGCTTGGAACTTGCCGACGACGCATCACCATGAGTCGACTGTACACCGTGGTACTTGCCGCGACAGTGGGAAGCGCGGCCCTCTGGTCCTGTTGGCTCGTTCATCAATGGCGTCAACGGCGCCGGCGCCTTCACAACATCCGTGAAGACTGCAAGCGACAGCTGCGCCAAGTCACGGCCGCCAATCACCCTTCTTGTACGCCTTGCCTTGAGCCACTCCTTGGAAATGCCCCAGCTTCTCCAGGCTCTGTGTCCCAGTTGCTTCAAGGCTTTGTGGCAGCGCGGACGAACGCTTCATCTTGGTCATCTCAACAAGGCATTTTTTTTTTTTTTTTGCTCGCTCCAGGCTTGGGACGCAGCCGCGAAGAGGGGCGAGCACGGCGCCTGGCACGCATTCGGGACCGCATTCGATCTGGCAAGCCCATTCGGTATGCTTTCCATGACCTTGTCAATTTTGGCTCAAGTCGGCGAGGACGACCAATCTTACAGACGTACACCCTGCCTCCACCTTCACAGTGTCCTCAGCCTGGATGGCGGCGGAGTGCGCGGGGCTTTTGCTGCACGCATAATGGAGCGGATCGAAGAGGTTGTCTTCCCCGCCCCGCCTGTACAAAGCCACCACCAAAGATCCCTTCTTCGGCTGGGTGCGCCACCGTATCCGACTCTCACATGCGCACACATTTGAACCGCAGGACATGCCCGAGTTTGTTGACAGCGTTGATGTATTTGCTGGCACCTCGACCGGCACGCTGATTGCCGGCCTGATGTGCATGGGTGCGTCACGCGCACATCATTGACTGCAAATCTCAGACCTGAATGGACTTCCACTTCCCCTGCATCTGGGACAGCGTCTGCCACCGCTTCCCTCACCTGCCTCCATGTGGCCAACTCACCCAACTCCTAGGGCATTCGGCCGCCGTCACGCGCAAACTCTTTGACTTGGGTGCCGTCATCATCTTTGGCCTGCCTCCGATATTGCGGGGTTGGAGCCCCTTTCATGCTGCGCGCGACGGCTCAAACAAGAACAGGTACGCATTGGGACCAGGCGTCCACGCAGACGTGTTGCTGTGCGGCCTAGACTCAATCTCTGGCTACGCGCTCCCCTCGTTAGCGTTTTCTCAGAGATTGCATCCGGTGCGCACATGTGGGAGCTGGAGCGTTACTTGCTGGCACCCACCTTTCGCATGCACACACCTGGCGACGCTTGCACGGGACAAAATCAGTATCATGCGCATTCAATCTGGCACCCGGATTGCATCTCCAACTTTCTCGATGGTTTGTTGGTGCCCAACGTGTTTCATTGTATGCTCCTTTGCCGGCTGTCTTCCCACCGCTCCATCTTATCAAACTGTGTCGCTAGCCAAGACTGGTGAAGACAACCCTCGCCACCTTGATTTGCCGCTCTACAAAGTGGCCATGATGGCCACGGCCGCTCCGACCAAGTTTCCCGTCTACGAGGTGCCGAGAATAGCCTTTGCCAAACTTGTCAAACCCTCTGCATTGTCGAATTTTTGAGCATGTCCGCGCCATTTTCTTGGCCACTGTCGTGCTTTGAGACCGGTATTCATCATATGGACCTCGTCAATGCTCCTGGCACACACGCGACAGGGCTTTATTGATGGTGGCATGTTTGCGAATACGCCGGCGCTGGAAGGAGTATCCGCCATTCTCGCCGCCTTTCCGGAAGGTGAGCTCTGTTGTTTCTGGATGCGGTGTCAGGCATGGCCACTCTTTGATTGCGAATGCGCCATACTCACACGCGGCGGCCCCACTCGCATGTACAGTGGACATTAGCCAAATTGTCGTGCTCAGCATTGGCACGGGGCAAATAGCCAACAGCGTGCACACTGGCTTGCGCCGTGCTCATTGGGGTCTGTTTCAGGTTCGATAAAACGCGTCTTGGTTTGTGCTGGCTTTGACACAAACCAAAAAGAAGCGGATGGTTCGGTCGTTCCGCCAACAATGCCCGTTTCGTGAACAATGTCAACAAGGCATTTCCATTTCTGATGATTGGTGCTGCTTTTGGGGTGGAGTGACAGTGGGCGAGATACGTTCTGGATTTGATGTTTGATTGTACCCAGGATGCTGTTTCCTTCAACCTAACCATGTTGTTGGGCGAGCGGTGAGCAACTTGCATCTTTCTGCATCTTCCTGCCCCGTTCTTGTATGCCGTCCTTCTCCACGGCATACCATTTCTGAACATCATGGCCCCCCGCCTGGCCATAGATATCATCGGGTACAGGGCTTTTTGGAAAAGCCGGTCGAGTTGATTGACGGAAGCATCGAAAAGTATGTGTAAAGCTTGGAAACGCCATTTGCTCAAAGATTCCTCGTGTTATTCTGAGCCGATTTGATTGGGCAGGCGAGACAACATGCTGGTAGCTTCTTGATGCGGCCTGCTTTCTCTTGGTTGGTTTCAACAGTGTGGAGTATCTCAGCAGCGTGGGCAGCCAAGCCGACCTCCTTCCAACGATGGAATTTCTTAAAACCTATTTTGCTGACTAAGATATCAGTCACCATACATGGCTTTGCCCGAGCAAGTTTCAAGGCGCATGCTCTCATCTGTTTTTTTTTTGACTCTGTGGTGTTTGTCAGTTGTCAGTCGATTGAGGTGAGTGACAACCATTTGTCGGATATCCGATATAAATTTAGATCTGATACAAAAAATGAAGATTCAAAGCCAAAATCATTGCCAGCATCGCCGACACCCGATGGAAAGAAGAGCATTCATCCGCCCTTGGCCGAGTGCGAGAGTGCAAGCGGTGTATGGCAATGTCTATGCTGAAGCCGTGACGCCCTTGACGTTCATCTCATAAGGTTTGTTGCCAACCTCATTTTGGCCCCGCTTTCGGACCATCATGATGGCCACACCAGCGACAACACCAACTACGAGGAAGGTGACGAGAAAGGTGATGCCAATGGCCAAGGACACGTCCTTGCTATCATCGCCTTGGCTGCCCTGAGTGTCTGGGCTCGCGGTACTTCCTGGGCTGCTCTCAGCCTCACTGGTCCAGACGCCGCCATAGTAGGCGGTTGCCTTGCCTGTACTCTTGTACCGAGCTACAATGTCCACCATGTACATGGCACCAGCTGGGATGCCATCGATGTACACGTGCAAATCTTGGCCCACGCAGCGATCAATGTCGCCAGTAGACTCGACGATGTGCATGCTGCATGGTGTCGCATGGATGTAGTGGGCCATCATGCTACCCATGGCGTGGCCGTAGATGCAGTACTCGAGGTCATCGCCATGGTTTGGGCTGGCATCCCAGCGCAGTAGGATCTGCGAAGAGTTTGTGCCACTGGGCTCCATATCGACGTATGGATCATCAGGCAACTCGGGGTAGGGCCAGTTGAGCTGGGGCTCCTCAGACCAGTAGATGGTGACAGACGCGTTCTCAATGTTGACGGTTGCGCCCGTGTCCTCCATGTCCATGGCCATATCGCGACGACCCATGTGATGACCAGAGGAGGCATCGCCAGACTGATAGATGTTGTAGAGCTTGATGGTGTAGATGCCGTTCATTGCCGCCAGGTTGCTAAAGTCGACCACCGTCTCATCAAAGTTGAGGCTGCTGATAGAACCAGCATGCGTCACGACGGGTCGGTGAACATGATCAGCGGTAAAAAACAGTCCATCGACAATCTCGCCGTTGGGCGCTGTCAGCGTCCAGTTCACCTTGCCCAGGCAAGGCATCACCGTGACGCGAATCTTGCCATTGGTCACATTCATGGTGTACGTGTTCATGGGATGTTGTGAGTAGACAATCTCATTGTGCTCGGTGTCCGGCGCCAGTGATACAGGTGTCATGCCCATGCCAGCCACGGTTTGCGAGGCCAAGACCACGATCGACACGGCAGCTGCAAAGAGCAAGGCGGTTCCCTTCGACATAACGGCGGTCCAACGGGTGGCAAGTCACGCGGCGCTTAATTTGAGAAAAATGCCCAACCATGCTTCCTCTTTCACATCACTAGTGGCGGGAGGCTAGCAATGACACGCAAGGCACTAAAGCAGGCAGTGGACGCTGGCAAGGCGGGCGTGCGAATCTCGTTGTTCGGCACAACGTGAGGCACGAGCATGGGCGTTCCAGACAACGTCGGAGCCGGAAGCTTTCACAACAAATACTATAAACTCAAGAGGCATATAGGAGCACGGTTTGCAACGCGACGGGCGACCTGCCGAACTTGAGCCGATCGCCAGCGGGTTATTTGTGGCAAGAGCAGTAGACGCGCTGGAGAAGCAAGCTCTTTGGTCAGGTACCATGGCTGCCATTTTGTGTCAGAACGCATTTCATCAGCACTCGTCCATAGAGCATCATAGAGAGAGTTAATTAGACACCTAATGTAAACTGATACTTAAAATGGCAGGGCTTTCCCCGCACGCTGAATACATAACCCCAGACCCCAGTCTTGAGCAGCTAAAACACGAATGGTCCTGTCGTATTCACCCATCTGGCAGCACCATTACATTCGGTTGGTTGCGCTGCCGTACATGAGCGATACAACCAACGGCTCCGACGTACGATGTGGGTTTGGCTCCGACGTTGCTTCACACACACACACACACACACACACACACACACATTTTCGATTTGGATCATTGCATCTGTGTGTGCCCTGTGCATGGTATGAGTATGGTATGAAGTGTGTAAGTGGTGGTCGTGTGAACACCAACAGTCCGGGGCGGCGGCCACATTCCTTCCACATTTGCAAAAATGGGATTCATCAATTCTGCTTAACAGACAGGAGGGCTGATTTTTTTTTCTCAGGACAGCGTCATCAGCCAATCCCGCAACTCGAGTTGTTTGAAGCGTACAGCCTGGGAACGCAGCTGTTTGAGCAGCGACGCACGTCGTTGCTCATCAGAGGGCAGGTCGTGCAACATGCCCTGCAGCTGCGCCAATGAGCAACCTTCGCGAATCAACCGCATGCACTGCTGCCGCAAACCGCCATCTGCCGTCCCACCGCTACTCGAGCTGCCGGCCGCCGGGGCTCCTGAGCCTGTTGCTCCACTACTCGCTCCTGTTGCGCCCGCACCAGCGTCATGACCTGCAGTACCAGAGGCCAGGGTCTCGTCACTCGATCCTGCTCCCGAAGCACCGCTCGCAAGCGCTGCGCCACTGCCATTACCCGAGCCTGCGCTGCCCGCGGCATGAGCGCCCGAAGGCACCGTGCCAGACCCATTTTTGCTGCCTTTGGCGTTCTTGCTCGTTTTGGCAGGTGTAGGCCCGCTCATACTGCTCGTGCTGCTTGCGTCGCTCCCATCGCTGGCGGGACGTTTGATCGTCTTGCGAGAGGTGCTTCCCAGTAGGGTGGAGCGACTTGAGTTGGCTCGCGATTCGGCGGCCTTGCTGTTCATGAGCGAAGCCATCAGTGACGCTGCGTTCGAGTCTGTTGACAAGCCGGCGCCACTGCCCCCACCAGGGCCATTGGGCACGGATGTTGTGGCAGAGGCCATTTGAGGCGTTGGGTGCACAAGTCCGCTCTTGTTTGCGCTCAAGTTGGCCCCGGCATTCCCGCTGCCACTAGAAGGCAGCGCCGAAGTGTTGGCTGAGCCAGCACCGTTGCTGGCTCCATTACTGTGGCTGGAGGAGCCCTCTGTCGGTCGTTTGCGGTCGGGACGACCCTCCTCTCCGCCACTTGGTGGTCGTTTTTCCGCACCCCGCTTCTCGCGGGCCTACACAGACACAACAAAAAGCCATCTGATACCGCTTGGAAACACATGGGAGCACCAGACACACGCGAGAAAACGAAAGCGCGCGCATTGTCAAACGTACAGCCGAGCGAGGCGATTTGCTCCCCGCAGCTCCCGTCAGAGTACTGCGACCAATGACGGTGCTATCGCGCGACTGATCGGAGCCCATCTTGGCAATTTCCGCAGGCGCCGCCTCGGCCTCGTCCACCACCATTGTGTGTTGTTGGCTCTTGCGCCGATAGGGGTTGCCAAAAAGGGGTGGTACATCACTCACTTCTTCATCAGGCAGAGGTGATCGCAGCTCGCTTCGCTGCAATATTTCAAACGTCATGGCCATTTGCAAAGCACAATGCCAGCCATAAGAGCATGACCAGGGCCCTGTATAGTGATCATCTTGTCCACCTGACAGTTGGACGAGCTTAAACTCGAGATTGGGGCTTACCGCGCGTCGGTGCAGAGCCTCTGTGAAGTTGCTCATGGCCGCAATGCTCACGTCGAAAGAATCAGGTCGACGCGGTCCCTCGGGCAGCTGCCCGCTCAACAGGCGACGTGCCTCGAAAATAGTCGCCAGCAACGTGGGCCGACGCGTGTCATGTCCTCGAAGCAATGGGTCCAGAGTACGTTTCTGACAAAATAAACAACGAGTTACGTGAGCAAGCGATGGTAGGGACGCCGGCATACTTGGGCCGAGGTGTTTATTCGGGAAAGAAATGGCAATAGCTTCTCGCAACAGCTGCTCAACAAAGCTACACAAGACACAACTAACCTGAAAGGTATGAACACCGGTCACAATCTCAAAAGAGGGAGAGCTGGCACTGTCTGCATCCTGGGGGCCCCACTGCTTGCTGCTGCGACCACCATCCCGACGACCATCCCGGCCGTTGCCAGCTGAAGGCCCATCCACGGTGGCCCCGTCTCGAAGCTGCGCCCCCGTTTGCAACGTGCTTTGGTGAAGCTGTTGGGCCGCCTGATCGGTCTGGAGCTTGTTGAAGATTTTCATCATCTCGTTGCGGCATTGCGTCTAATGGCCGTTCCCGGGCGTGGATAGGGCATCAGGACACGCGAGAAAATTAAGCGTGATCAAGCGTGATTGGTCCTCAAAAACAGGGCGATTGCCGAAAGAAAGCCGCAAATGCGATCTGCAGGAGCCAAACCTTGTGCCGGTTGACGGTGTTGGCAATGGCTGAGGGTAGGCGGCCAGGGAATTTATCGACGCTCAGCCACCGCGAAGCAGCTGGGTCCACTTTGGAGCACATTTCTGCACGCAAAGGCTAAAACAATGGTGTCAGCAGTGTGGACTTGCTGAAAAAGCAATGCAAAAAAACAAAGGTGGAGAATAAAAACGATAAGTGGTCACAAAAGAAGAAACATTTGGCACCTGGTGATAGTAGTACGGCACTTGCGCAGCAAACGTCTGCAAATGCTCCTGCCACTCGATCGAGGCGCCGCTCTGCAAGCGTTGATCAACCAATTCACGCATCAGCGCAATTCAAATTCGAGACCCATGAGGTCAGAGCGGTACGGCCACGCACCGCTTTGTGCTGCCGCATCAGGGCATCGAGGGCTGGAAAGTTCATGGGAAGCACGACTAGGTTGACCGTCTTGCGCGTTGAGGCAGGCTTGAGATATGCAAAAGGAGGTGAGAGAACCGTCTTGTCGGGAGCGCCCTCGGGCCCTGACAGCCTGCACAGCCAGGCAAACAGGTATTAAGAACAGAGCCCCGACTAAGCGGACTAAGCAACAAGAGCATGATGGGTGCTAGTGCTACAAACGTTTGCTTGATGCGGCAGTGGAAACAAATGTTGGTGCTCTTGTGCGATAGGATCCACTTGGTGAGAGCCGAAGCTTCGAGCTCGTACTTGTCAAAGGGCAAGCCCTGGACAACGATGGGTGCCTGGGGATGCGGCTCAACAATCAGAATTGGAAAAGCGCTGCGTGCGCGCAACCTTTGGCCGCGCTCGGGGGCATAGTCCTCGGGAATCATCTGCATCCGTCCAAGGGCAATCAAAGATCAGCACTCATACTGCTGCTCAACTGGGACGCAGGGTGGGCTCGTGTATATGCAGTCGTACCCAAGTACCATGGAGCTTGCCCGTGACATCAGGGCGCACCCAGATACGCTGCCGTGCCTCAGAGGGCATGTTTGAGGGCGCCGATTTGGACTGGCGGGGATGCAGGGCCAAGTCGCGTGTGAGTTTTGTCAGTCTTGGTTGTGCCACAAGAAGATTGACAAGCTTTTGTCAAACGGTATTCGAGTCCCAAAAAGGAACAGGCAAAAGACGGCACCATTCACCTGTTTGGCTTGTAAATTGACGATGATAGAAGGAATGAGACGACCACCCAGGTGATCCAGGCTGTGTGATAGACCCTGTGCAGCCCAGCCGGGACGGTGAGTGCGGACAATGGCGTGTGGCAGGCTGGCCGATCGTGCTTGAGAGGAGAAAGCAGCTGAAGCCATACCTTGAGGGTGAGGGCGTTGAAGGCTTCGCCGCCTGTGGCATTGCATAAGTCACGCAGGGGGTCGTGAAGGTTGCGCTCGGGTCGATCGCGATTGCGCACGGTGCTCGCGACGGAAATGTTCAAATCTAAGCAACGGCAGTGGCGAGCCAGGGTTGGCAAGAGAGGCACGAGTCGCGGTGGTCTAGAGGAGACGATGCAATGATGGCCAAGCAGGCGCCCACATACTGATGCTGTAGAGGTGAACATCCCAACGAAAGGGCTCGACCGTAAGATCCATGCCACAAGAAGCGTCGGGTGCAGGTAACACGGGCTCGGCCACGGGCCCCTGAGCTGTGGTCAGCCCACCGCCATCGCTCACGTGGATGATCACCGCCGGCAGCAGGTTCCATGGTTGGCGACCCTGCGCGGCAGCAAGTGATGATGATGGGATCCTGTGCCCCAGAGCGTGCCTGGGCCTGATGATGTAACAACATCATGGCTATGCTATACGCACCTGTCCGTAGGTGTCACAATCCTTTGGCATGCGCGTAACGTGCAAGAGGCGGAAGGCAGTGAACAAGGCTTCTGTGGGGGAGGTGCAGTCCTGATGCCAAACCAGGAAGAGGGGGCCATGATCAGGTTTGGTTGAGGAAAGTCAGCAGACGAGACACAAGCGAGTGAAGAACCATGGGTCTTAGTGAGTTGGACACCTTTATCTTACGGTATAGCTCAGCTCTTGCAGGCAAAGCTCGAGGACAGGCAGCGGCTGATTCCAGCACTTGAGCGCTTGCGAACCCTGCAGCGTGTGCGACAAGCCACAGGGGCAAGGAGAATGAGTGGGCGCGCTGACTTTGACGCTGGAAGCCAATACCGCCAAAAGACGCAACCCAAAGCCAGTCAACTAGTCAACTGAGCAACACGATCCAACCTGTTCATAGCTAAGAAGGGAATAACGCTCATAACGGCCGTGACTTGTCTGACTGCGTGCCTGTCAAGTGTGCGGGTCAGGGAGAGAGGAGAGAGAGGCAAAAAGAAGTAAGCAGAAGGCGGCGATGGAGATCAAAAGGAGTCGCATCTATGACAGTTGAATGAGCGGCACCGGGCGAACCTTGACAAAATTGAGAATGGCAATACGAGCCGTGTCCAGACAGCTCATGTTGTGAGGTGTTTGCTTGTGCATTGAGGCACTGGTGTCAATCACAAAGATGACGTTCATGGCGCTGGTCGGCTGCTGTATGATAAAAGCTCAGACAGCCCCGTGGGCCTACCCAGCGCGGGCGCTGCCCAGATACCAGTGACCTCTGCACTGGCTCGATACGTGCCGTTGTGCGATGACCCCGTCGTCTCAGCAGGCCCTTGAAGAAGGCGCCAGTATACATCATGAGTCTCAATGTACACGCATACCACCATCAATCTTCTCAGTGCCCAAGCCAAACCCTCCAAAGAAAACCCCACTGAATGCATTCAAAGCACGCCGTCCCGCGCACGGCCCGCCGCCCGCCCGCCCTCCGCCCAGATCCGCAACCCACGTACCTCTCCGCGAGCCATGAGCTGCTTCACGCAGACATGATCATCCAGTACACCTCCCTGTTCTCCAAATTTAAAAATTAAAGAACCGAGGGAGATGAATTTCTCTTTTCGAACAGATGTTCATGTGTGTCTTTTCAAACTCTCAAACTCTCTCAAACTCTCTCTCTCTCTCTCACTTCATCTCTTCTTGTCTCTTCTTGTCTATGCGACAGGAGTTGGCAGGCGCGCGCGACGTCCATGGTCGAATTCGGAATGCCACTGGTATTTGGTGGCTCTGGCAAACTCAAAGCCTACAACGCATGGGACCGCTTGTAGACAGTCCAGGCAAAGGCGGCGCCGCACAGCAGCACCGAGCTCCGCCACCACCATGACTCTTGCCATCGAGACGCTGGGGGCTCAAGTGGCTTGGCAATGCTTTCAATATACGCCGGTGTCAGCCCCTACCACACAAACAAGCAGCAACCACAAATGAGTTGAGTTGAGTGTTGCTCGTTCCAGAAGGCCACAGGCCACTTTGAAACCCCGGTGCAACGGCTCAAAAGCACCACATACCTCTTGGGCATACCAGAGACGCTTGATCCCCTCGACATGCCCAGCACCAACCACGGCGACTACCAGGTCATTGGAAGGCGATCGCATGGACTCTCGAGGCAGAACAAAAGTATCACGAGCGACACCAGCAAATGTCACCTGCCCCATCATGTTCTCCAACAGGTATTGTTCTATCGACCAGCGCCATTCAAGAATGACCAAAACGCGCCACATGAGGATCAGCAGCAGGCAGAAGTACAAAGATGCACAGCAAACGGCCAAGCTCGCGAGTGGACGAGCCATCTCACCCGTGTTGCGGCACATCATGCATGCAAAGTTACAGGCAGCATTGAGCACATGCGTAATGTAGGCGTCGCGCTCGGCGATCAGCGGCTGGGCAAGCCGTGGAAAGGCCTCCGTGACCTCCTGAATCATTTGAGAGACAACGTCCGTCTTGCGCATCCGCTCCACATCCTCCAGCGACAAATCCGACCACAACTGGTTATTCATCAGCAGGCAAGACAAAAACACGGTCAAGTGATGGCATGCCAATCAAGCCACAGGTTGATGGAAAGAACTGCAAGCCTGTGCCGCCTTGCGATCACAAAAGCGTGGGATTGTATGCCATTGGACGGGCAGCTTTTGTCGCGAGACGTACGTCACTAATGGTGAGAAAAAGGAAGCGCACTTTATCCCAAAAGGTCAAATTGCCCATGGTGCGATTCAAGGTCACCGAGACAGGGCGATCAAGCAGCACGACAGAGCCACCATAGCTTTCACATTCTACCCGTATTCAAGAAAAGGGGGAGCGTCCAGAGGAAGGATGAGCATCAGGCAGAATGAAAGCCAAGGGGCCAGTCCGACTTTGAGGAGGATTTTTTCATTCGACCCATTATTACCTTGCGCAGCGGCGGCAAATTCAGCGCCTTACACAGCCCATGGATACATACAAGCCCCACAAAGATGAGCACAAGTGGCACATGGTAGCACGCACGCCGAGCCGGTTCACAGTTGGAGCGGGAGCATACGACGCCACTGACCGGGCATCACCTCGATCTTGAGCTTGGTGGCGAGCCAGCTGTAGAGGCTCTGCACGAAGAGCTGGGCTATGGTAGCTGAATTACCTTGCTGTACTATCCGCACAATCTGTGCCACCCAGAGTTTAGTTTGAGCCAAGTTCAACAAGCACATCGGAAAAGCATCAGCCATGATGAGAGCTTGATGGTGACAGCAAAAGGAGGGCTCACCTCGGCAAAATCAGGCTCCGCTTGCTGCAGTGCACTGGTATCTGAATAATTCATTTTTAACATGCCTGCCCGCTCCCTGCACAGTTCGACAGCCACCACCGCTGCCCAGTCCACGCATGAATCACCACGTCAGATCAGCGAGGTCACAAAGAACAGTTGTAGCATTGCCTCTTTCCATGCAGCGAGACGTACGAGGACGGTAGGTTCGTATCACTTGAAGAACCTCATCGACCGACTTTTGACTAACGTGTGCCGAGCCGATCAAGATGACGGTCGCACGCGGGCTGCACAACACCTGCTCGTAACACCAGCACACACACACACACACACACACACACACACACACACACACACACACACACACACACACACACACACACACACACACACACACACACACGCAGACCTGTTAGCCACCCAACGGTGTCACCCACCACGCACAACCCCATGGAAAAACTCGCAAGCGCCATACCATACCTGACATGACTCTGGCAAATCGGGAAACATTCCCCGCCCAACTGCCGCCATCTGGCGTTCCAACAAGGCCATCCTCGTCGCCGCCGGCCCCGTCGCCGCTGGCCCCGTCGCCGTCGCCATTCCGTCTGCGAATGAGAGATGGCGGTACGGGCTGAGCCAAGGTCCAGAGAGTGAGCGGCTTCGTCTCTGACAAATTAGCCAAAATCAATGCTAAATGAGAGAAAATGAGCGAGACACATCAATTAACAGAGACATGAACGAAACTGAAGATCGAGAACAAAATCCTCATAAAATTTCTCTGACATTTCCATCTGACAACGCTATAATCATCTGACATTCTGAGCGATCGTCGTTCCCCGCAAAACGCAAGCCGATATTGTGAAGCCCAAAGCCCCCTCACTGTTGTCTGCTGCGCTCAACTTGACAACAACATTTGATCGATGGAAACGGCAGCGGCTCGGGGACGGCGTGAGCGGCAAGGCGCAGCAGGTCACAGCCTGACCGGATAGTTGGCTGACACGGCTACTTTGGCTTGGATTCATCCCGACGCTTCCATTTGCTCCTGCTGGTCCTGTGACGGAGAGGGGGGAGAAGCATCGGATTCCCGTTTGGCACCGCCCTGAGAGTGGGAGAGAGCGAGCAGAGGCGGGGAAGGAGAGCCCTGTATGGTCGCTCGACGGACTCAGCGTGCGCCCCCTATGTTGGCGGCATGGGGAGCGCCCCGAGCAAGTCAACGCCGAGCACGCGCGTTCCCTCCACCTCGCGCGTAAGTGTCATGCGGAGCAGCGCGTTTACAACAGGAGCCATTCCTCTCTCGCCCCCTTTCATCAGACTCACCACTGCCAACCGCTCACGACGCACACGAATCGCTTTGGCAGAAGCTGCAGGTAGCCTCAAGCCGAGAGGACAGCGGCATTGCACCAGGTTTGTGTGACGCCGTGCGAGACCAAGCGCAGCCGTGGCGGTTCGTGTCTGTTTGTGTTTTGGTCTGCACACCAACGGCTCACCATATCAGTCGTACACGCTTGCGTTTGCATAGGAGTCTTACGGCAGCAACAGCGAGATGGGCGCTTTGGGCGTGAGCCATCCTCCTCCTCTAACAAGCTTTCGCGCGCCGTTAGCATCCTTGAAGCCTCGGGCGACTTGACGCTCAGTCTCCAGCCGTCCCGCACCTTGTCCACCTCGACCGCCAAGAAGGCGGTCGATTCCCCCATGCTTCCCGTGCCTGACAGCACCACCCGGCACCCGGCACCCACCGAACGCACCCCCAAACCTGCTGCTGCTTCGCCACAAAGCACCCCTGCCATAAGAATCGCAGAGTCCCAACCGACCAAAAAGCGTTCTACCGCCGGCCAACGCCGAACTAGCGTCGACACGAGCAGCACGAGCAATCGTCTTAGCCCCGCCATGCACAACAGCAATGCGAGCCAGTATGAACTCGCTACCTCTCGTCAATTCGACGAGCAGGTCGAACAAGCTCAGCATCTGCAGCAACAAGTCGAGCGTGCCGAAGACGTTTTCGAGGTTCGCCCCACTTCCAGGCTGACTCATCCCTATTCATCCTCGTGGCATTCGGGTTGCCTGCCCAAGCCTAATCACGCGCCCCCCCCCCCCCCCCCCCTTACTTTTTTTTAACAATCCTGTCATGGTCGCCGCTTATCAGCAATTTGCGGCCGTAATTTTTCGGCGCGCCGAAACAAAAGGCAACGGTTTGCTTGAGCCCTGGGAATATCAAACCATCTGCCAATCATCCACCCTGAACCTCAACTTGGAAGACAAGGTACTCACGCATAGTCAGCGTTGGATCCGGTCGAATGTTGTAGCCAGAGCTGCTGGCCACCGCCCAGCGTTGCTGGCCACCCCCCTCTTTGACAGATCTTCCTCGCAATGCCCGTCCCAAATCCCTCGTAAACAAACAGGACGCTCAGCGACTCTTCAAGGCAGCTGACAAGGACCGTGATGGCAAGCTGCGCTTTGAAGAATTTGTCCCCTTACTACGCAAGCTGTTGCAGCTGGCCTATGCCGACATATCTAGTGCAGAAACCGATTGGATCCGCATCGGTTTCTCAGGTTTGAATTCGATTTCACGTGCGTGCTTGCCATCTTGTGTTTATCCACGCCTGATGAGACATCCTGCTGCGTCGTTACAGGGTACGAGGAGGATGCATTGCCCATCTTCTTCAACAAGAAAACCGGTGCCATGACATACACCACCCCACCCAAGTTCCTGCGCCTGGAGGATGAGGTACGTCTGGTTCTGCCACTGACCCTCCTGACCCTCCTGATCACACCAATAGCCGCACGTCCTTCACGTCAAAATTGGCGCCAATCTTGCCCACGTGGTCTTTGCATCTTTCTACACTCACGTCGGCAGGAGACCCCAACGCAATTCGAGTACTTTGCCATGTCTGACGGCGTCGTAATTACCACATATGTCGATGACCAAGGCCAACGCCTGTATTTGGACAGTGAACAACAGGTAGAGTGGATTTGCCTTGCCATGTCTCGAGTGTCTTCGTCTAGCCGGAGCAGGACTTGCGCCCCAGCCCCGCAGTGGTGTCGGCGTATTCATCTTGCTCGCATCTCCAGGCATGGAAAGTTGTGCCTCGTGAATGGGAGAATCAGATGGAGCCCTGGCAAGAATACTACGGATCGTTTGATGATTACTTTGCCGCCAATCACAACCATCCACAAAGGCACGTTTGACCAAGCCCGCCCCCTCCCCGCCACGTGCGCCGCTGCTTGCCACCCCGATCGGACATCGATCGTTGGACTTTTGCAAGCACTTATTCTTGCATCTGTGATGAATACGCGTGCGTGTGTGCATATATGTGTTTGCGTGCGCGTCTGTATGTGACTTTGCAACAGTGGGCAAACGTTTGCGCATGCGGCTTGGCAGGGCCTCAATTATCAGGTCATCCGCCACCCAGTGAATAAAAAGGAATATTACTCCTGTGCGAGCGTTGACTATCGGACCGTTCGTCTCTACTTGGACGAGGACCAGCAGCTGCGACCCCTCCCCATTGCCTGGGAAGCCCTATTGCCCGAGACGCAGTCGGCGCTTCAGCAAATTAGCAAGGTAAAGTTGTGCGACTGCACCACAGCGTCTGCCCATGCCACCGAGCCATATCGGTATGACTTGACCTGTATCGGCATTGCTGCGAGTGCAGGCCATCCCGACGTGGGAAAGCATCCAGGAACAGGTGCTGGCACTGCGGCTCAACAACTACGATGTCACAGCCACCATCAATTGGAAGGTCGGTCAAGCTTGCTGTGACGGTTCTTCAAACCTCATTGTGCCATCATCCGCGCCCGCGCTCAACACGCATCTTCATCTTCGAGTGTAGTCGGCGGAGATGCAAAACTGGGCCGATCGCAAGTCAAAGCGCAGCCGCAAGGAAGAGCACAACGATGCTCTTCTGATTGCCTCGCTCCAGCAACGCCTGCAAATGTCTGAGCGACAAATGGAGAGCGCGTACAAGGACAACAATCTGCTGCGTGCTCGATTGCAAGTGCTGGAAAATCAACTGCTTCAAGCACGCCACTCTGTGCGTCACAGCCCCACTCCTTGCCCGCCCCTCTACACGCTACCATCTATAAGGGCAGTTGATCTTAACCATGTTTTATGATGCTTAGGCGGAAGAGTCGCGACGGATCGTTGAGCGCCAGGCCAAGCGAATCTTCTTGCTTGAGGAGCAGTCAGAGAGCTTTGTGGAGGAGACGTCTTCTCAGCTGGCCGTTGAGGAGCGCAATCGTTACCTAACTGCGATTCAAGAATTGGTATGTTGGTGTTTGACATCCCTGCTGCTTATTCGCTGATGATGGCCACGCCGAGCCGACGTCTGTCAACGGCTGGTACCATTGGTCATGTGGCACAGTACTGGATGCTGACGTGGTTGGATGTGCGCTCCACAATGCGCAGGAAGCTAAGGTGGCAGCATTGGAGCGTGGGGATCAACATGCTGTGGCACACACAGTCTTACGGCAAGAGCAGCAGTTGTCCTTGGTTCGAGTGGCGGAGTCTCAGCTCCGCGTTCGCCTGCACTCTGCACGCCAATCCAACCGTGCCAAGATTGGACGGCTCGTTTACAGCGTGGAGGTAGGTCGTGCGTTTGTCCGCTTTGACAGCATCAATTTCTGCTGCGATCACCCCGAGCCCCCAGCTTTGGGTCGGGTTCAACTCCCACGCACCCCTCAAAGTTCAAACCCAAGCATCTCATCCACGTGGTTCGACGCCATTGGACAGGAATTGGGGGAACAAAACAAGCTTGTCAAGCAAGAAATGCAACTTGCTGTCACAGAACTGCGCACACTGGCAAAGAACCTGGCTTTTCAGATTGGCAAACTTCACTTACAGTGAGTGGCATGTCCTGGAGCCGAACAAAAAGACAGGACTGGCGAGAATTCACGGTGTGCCTGGTCTTAGACTCGCGGGCGCGAACAAAGACAATACCACTCTGCGTTCCAAGTATCAAAAGGAGTGCTTGAAGCGCAAACTATTGTACAATAAACTGCAGGAACTTAAGGGTACGTCAGGTTGCGAGACGATATGTCATGCTTCGTCGATGAGCCTCCCCGGCAAATACAACTATCTGACCCATTTTTGCGTTTGGGGTCATGTTTGCTTTGTGCAGGCAACATTCGCGTTTTCTGCCGCTGCCGCCTGGATGATCGTGTCCCAAACGTCATTCAATTTGTTTCAGACTCAGAGCTCATGGTGCCGGGCAAGAAGACGGTCAGACGTGCACCATGCCCCGTTTCAGAAGTGGCAGTCACCATAAGGAGGCTGTCAGATTTTCACAAGTGGGCTGTGGGTGTAGGTGTTTGAGTTTGACCGGGCCTACGGCCCACAAACGCGGCAATCTGAGGTGTATCAGGACGTTTCTCCGATCATCACCAGCTGCATTGATGGCTACAATGTTTGCTTCCTAGCTTTCGGCCAGGTTTGTGCGTTTCACCTAGTCTAGGCATACTGATGACTGTTGCATCTTGACACAAATTGGCGTGCTTGGCACATATGGGTTGTAGACTGGCTCTGGCAAAACATACACCATGATGGGCCCTCCGGAGAATCCGGGGGTGAATCGGGTGCGTTCCCAACAGAAATATCTATCCTGCATCTGCCACGTCGTTGATTGCGCTCGGCAGTTTGCTTTTCAATCACATCTCATGAGCCTATACGCCTGCGCATTTGTATGTGATCCATGCAGCGAGCTATCAAAGAGCTCTTTGAAATTTGCCAAGCGCGTGAAGACGTCAAGTACACCATGACGCTCTCGCTCATGGAAATCTACAACGAAAACATTTACGACCTGCTGCGCGGTGACCATGTGCGTATGCTGCCGCCGCATGACTCGTCACGACCTCGTGTGACTCTACTTGGGAATCGTGGTTGATTGGATTTTACCTGCCCTGTAGCGATCATTGCGTATTCGAATGGAGGAGAGCGGACGATCCTACGTCGAACATCTTACTGTGCGCGAAGTGGCAACGGAAGACGACGTCACGCGCGTCCTCGAAGAAGGCGATCGCAACCGCACTGGTACGCGTTGTTAACAGCGCTGGCACAATGTTTTGGTGATCTTTATCGTTTTGTTTTGTTTTTATTTTACCCTTGTTTATTTGTATGCCTCCCCTGTCTCTGCTGAGAGATGAGTTGTGGCGTTTGGCGGGGAGAAAAAGAGCTGAGGCCCAACCTGGCACAAGGTGCTTGTGCTCTCACCTTTTTGTCTCCTCTTGTTCACTCTATTGTGCGATCGATTTTAGTCGCTGCCACATCCATGAATATCCATTCCAGCCGATCGCATTTGTTGCTGGAGATCAATATCCACGGCGTCAATCGCATCACCGGCGTCAACAGTCATGGCAAATTAACCCTCTGTGATCTTGCTGGTAAGTGCTGCCGTCTACTCCAGGACCTCTTGCGAGCATTCATGGTACTCACTGCCATGGACTTGACGTCAGGTTCGGAGCGTGTGGGACGTTCGCAGGCCACAGGGCAGCGCTTGGTAGAAGCAGCTGCCATCAACAAATCGCTGCAGTCGCTCAGCCTCGTATTTCAAGGTAAGCTGACAAACTTCAGTACAGCAAGAAAACAACCCCGACTGAAGCAAGCGACGGGTATTCGCGTGTCCCTACGACTCTCATCCCGATGCCATGCGGATTCGACCCACAGCTATTGCAGGCAAGCAAAAGCACGTTCCTTATCGCAACTGCAAACTTACGCACGTTCTTCAAGACTCCTTGGGAGGTGACGCAAAATGCTGCGTCTTTATCAACATTTCGCCAGCCGAGTCCAACCTGGGGGAAACTGTCTCGACGCTTACCTTTGGACAAAACATATCGCGCATCGAATTGGGACCTGTGAAGCGCAACGTCGCCAAGCCTCGTTTTGACTCCATACCGCGCTAAATGCTTTTCTGTGACTGATTTGTTCATTTGGTTGCCTTTTTCGGTCCTTTGCCAAACGAGAGGCGGGATGCCGAACAAGGCTTTATGCTATTTCTTTCCCCTTTTCCCCTTGGCTCGGTTTTTGTTTTTTGTTTTTTGTTTTTTTCTTGACACAGAGCCTGTCATGCTATAACAGCCCAAAGCTTCTAATTGAATTCATTTAACATGTAAGCTCCTTGACCTCAAACGCGGCGAGCGTCAAGTTCGTTCTCCCACGCCGTGGAGCATGATTAATGCTCTGCTGAGCCATACCCCAAAACCGTGCATATGCAGCAAAACGGGATTCGTTCGAAAGGGGACATCAGATAAAACAAGATGAAATCCTTATCTCTAAAAAATTGACACTTTGATTCAGATGTTAGCTCTCCCCAACATCGTTCACGAGTCAATTGTCCGTCTCATGCTCTTGGCCACTCGACAAGCAAAAATCAGGCAGAAAAAGAACAGCCAGGGATATGGCAAACAGCAAACGTGTGTAAATGGAACTATCCACGACAGCTAGCTTTGATCCTAGTCGACCGTGTAGTAAACCACCAGCTCCGGATAGATTTGAGTGTTCTCAAATATGACCACCTCATGATATTGCCCACACGGTGTCGCAATAACTGAGTCATATCTAAAGAGACAACAGACGCAACAGACAGGTCAGACGGTGGCCAAAGACACCCGGCTGAGACTACCATACAAAAGAAGCTGTTATGTTCAACGTACCGCTCATTGTTGGGCGCATTGGGCAGAAGTGGAGGAGCCGGCGCTCCAGCCGGAGGTACTTGATGAACATAGGCATGGCCCAGTAGCGCTCGTGTGATGACGAGCATGCGTTCGCCGTTGGATGAAGGTTGAGCGTACAGATGACTCTAAGATCATGGAGGGACACACCACATCAGAACAGCAGCTTTCACCCAGACAGGCGTCGAAATTTAGAGTAGAAGCTACCATACCTTGCCGGGGTGATCGGCCAAGTATACACCAAGGCCGAATCGGTGACCGGCGCCACTGCCGGCGAAGCGACAGTCCAGGCCCAGGCGCACAATCTTGTCACGCATCGATCGGTCAGCGAAAATGCCGTGAAGCAACAGGCGCTCCTGACAAGATGTATCTCGCAGCAAGGCTGGCTGGCCCGGGAGCGCGTCCACTGTGGCCGTTTGAAGCCGATCGTAGGGATCTTGGGCCGTGATGCGATGCAGCATCTCCCGTCGCTTTGCGCTGTAGCGCTCCCACAATACAGGATTTTCCACACGCTTGACCCGCTGCACAGTAATATTTGCTGGCCCGCGCCCATCCGTGCCCAGCTGCTTCAGCAGGTCAGCCACCTAGCCACCAGTATATTCACATCAGACGACTTGTAAAAGAGCATTCAAACAACAAGCAACGCACCTCTGAAATGAGTTCGGGCGCATCGCGCAATACGTCAATGGCTGGCCCGACCTGGGTGGTGACAGGTCGGGCCGCCAACTGTCCACCACTAAATAGGCTTGGCCGTTGTTTTGGATCTGCTGCAAGCAGGGCCCGTGTTTCCTTGTACAGTTCATTCATCGAATCGCACATCTGCAGAGAAATCCAATATCAAAAGACACTTACAAAAGAGCATTCAAAGCGAGGCACCATGAACCGACCCAACCAACCATACATCACTCACCTCAGCCGCCAGGTGCGGAAAGCTGCAGGCACCATCCCCAGCCGATAAACTCCATCTGCAATGAGAAACAACCTCATCGCTACACGACTGGGCAGGTGGGATCGTCTGTGGATACATGTAGGTGTTGTAGAGAACACAGCCAAAGGAAAAGGCATCCTGTGCCGGACGTGCGCCCACGCGGCCCCCACCGAAAAGGACCTCGGGTGCTATATGGCCTGTCGTGCCCGACGCAGCGGTAGTCGTGCAAGGCAGCTTCGTAGCTTCGGCTGCCGCCTTGGCAATGTCGAAATCGCCGAGCCGCACAACGGGCTGATCCTCGTCGCCGTCCAGCATCACATTGCTCAGCTTGACATCCCGGTGCACCAAGCCCTTGCTGTGCATAAAAGCCAGCGCCGAGCGCAGTTGACTCATCAAACCCGCAATGACGGCTGAGGTGGCCAGATGGCGCGCTTTGCTCAGCCACTGCTGCAGATCCCCCTGGGCACACCACGGCTGCACCAAGTAGGCGCTAGGTTGGCCCTCTCGCACGTCCACAAGCGCACCAAAGACTGGGAGAATGTTTGGGTGCTCTAGCTGGCGCATGGCACGAAGCTCGCGAAGAAACGTACGACACTGATCTTGTTTGTGCTGTCGAGCAAATGCGTACTCCTTCACAGCCAAATCTTGTTCGAGATAGTTTGGCAGCGCCGCACGGGCTTTGTACACTTTGTGATTTTGGCTGTACTGGAGGTCGAGCTGCCCCAGGCTGGAGAGCGTTAACGCCTGGTCCACCTCGGTCATGGCCTCCAAAATGAGACTGGTGGGAAGGTCTGGGCCAAGCACTGTGCGGAGGTGCACTCCCAAAGCACTTTGCTCAGGGTGCAAAAAAACCAGCAGAGTTGGAAAGTGTTGGCACAGCAGCTCTGCCAGTGCTACCACCTGATCCACCTGTATTTGATCTGATAATTGGTCTCGCAGGCTGGCCAGACGCTCTTTCTTTTTCCGCAGATCGGCTTCAAGACTAGTGCGTAGCTCATCTGGGGCAAACGCCAAGAATGATGTGGTAGCCTGCATTTGCTCCTGTAGCTTGGTCACTTCCTCATGAACAGATGCAACTGAAGCCGCGCTGTCCTGAGTGATTCCACTGGCATATTTAATGCCCAAGGTCAACACGGAGAGTGTCGTGGTCTGCCAGTCGATCATGTCTTGCAAATGCTGCACCAGAGCCTGTGTCTCATGGAGCACAAATGCTAGGTACCAATCTTGATGCCCATAGTCGTGTTCTGCTCTCCAATCCGCGAGCTGTTCCAGGCCATTCTGTCCGGGCAGGGACAGTCTTTCGTGAGCCTGGCATAGCTGCTCCCATGCATGAGGCAACGCCTCGGCTGGAGGCGGTGCGCTCACATCCAAACATTGCGCGCATCGTTGCAACGTCTCGACGTGATACATCGTGCCGGTGGCCCCTGCCTTAGCCAAGGCGCTCAAGGCATCGATCAAAGCTAGCACCAGGCGTTTGAGGTTGTTGTTGGTGCTGATGAGCAGTTCTTGGCGCTCGGCTCCCACGCCGCCATGCAACATGGCAACTTTGTCCAAAGCTTCTGCAAGATTGGCGGGTGGCGTCTCTGGTGCGTCTGTTGTCACGGTGAGTGGCGTGGGGCATGCTGCCAACGCAGCCTGTAGCTCGAGAAGAACTGGTTGCAGCTCAAACTGGCTAGCAAGATCATGCAACTCTTGGAGCACTGATACCAGATTGTCAGTGTTTGGGTCTAATTGACTCAAGCGGTGACTTAGCGCTTCAGGCGTTCGAAGTGCCTGATCAAGCGCGCCGAGGGCTTGGGTGGTGGTAGCCTGGAAGTTGGCCCAGTCCATAGCAGGAAAGTCTGGTGGAGCTTCATCAAGGGTCTTTTGTATGTGAGCGACTCTCGTTGCAAGATTGGGGTCGTGTTTTGTGGCCCCGCTGATAAAGGCCTCGAGGTGTGGGAGGGGATGGGTGGTGGTGCGCTCGGGCAGGAGTGGCTTGAGCCAAGCATCCACCGCCAACAATACAGAGGCCGTAGTCTAATGGAGTTGTGTGGTGCCATGGTTGTAAGAGGTTGGATGAGGGATGGGTTTCAAACAGGAAGCGTGTTTCGGTGCACACGAGAGGTGGAGAGTGAAGGCGTGGGGGCCTCACCGCGAGGGTGGGCGCAAGGCTGGGCAAGGGCGGCAGCCATGCGGACGGCAGGGCAAGCGAAGGGGGCGCGAGAAGCTTGAGTGGTTGTGCGAGGCGAGCCGCATGGGTAGCAAACGTCGTCTCCAACTTATCGCCATGCCCGGTGCTACGTCCCCACTCAAGGGGTGTTTTACCATCCTGAGAGGCACGGGCCACAGTCAAACAATCAGAACGTAGGATTACGATCAATAAAAATAGTACTCATAAGATGATTTTACCTTCAAACATCAATAATTGCACCTATATAAACTATTTTGAATGGTCCATGTGAGCTGGGCAACGACGCGAGAATGAACATTGGTGCCATGCATTTGTTTCCTCAAAAAAAGAAAGACGACATCGAAACGCCTTGCGTGTGTGGAGGCCCATCGATGGGAGAGCGGTGTTCGGTTATATCAAGCAAAAGCAGGAAGCGGCATGAATATACTGTGGGAATGTCATGGTGCATAGAGATGGCGGCTGGAAGATATCTGAAGGTGAGGGAGGTGGAAGCGGACAGCATGTGTGGCAACTGTACCAAGAAAATAATGTCATGTCGGTGCATAAGCGCAGTCCGAAGCGCAAGCAATGGCAGGCAGCAGGTACACCATGGGCGGGAAGCAAGGCAAGATGTAAAAAAGAAACTGAACGGGCGGGTTCAAAAGAAGCGAGGCACTAAACTGGACAGGGCAAGCACGAGGGCGTGTGCACAAGAAGACGAGATGGTGGGAAGGCATGAAAGGTAGGGTAGAGTATAGAGAAATAGACAAACAAAACGAGAAGGAGGAGCAAGAGCAGCCATGATGGAGGAGTGGGAGGCACTGACAATGCACTTGGCCTCAGCATCGGCGCCATGCTGCAACAGCGTCTCTGCCACCACCACATGCCCGTTATAGCAGGCACCGTGCAGCGGTGTGTTGCGTTTCTGCGGGTTGATGCGTCATCACGTACGGATGCAAAGTCCACAGTATCTCGATGAGTTGTTAATATACCATCCGACATGATGCATCAGCAGAATATGCATCACGAATGGGGAGATAGAAAGCAGAAAGCAAAAAGCACCCAAAATATGTAAGCGAAGCTACTGACGTTGTCCTTGACATTAGCATCAACGCCGTGCTTCAACAGCATCTCCACCACCTCCACATGACCGTTATAGCAGGCGTTGTGCAATGGTGTCATGTCTCTCTGTCATCACACACAGACAGCGAGAGTTGCAGCACCCATGCATCCCGTTGTCCCAGGATGAGCTGTTTGCATACGAGATTGGTGTACCACAGGACATGCAGAGAGAGGGGAGCGGTCAAGATCAAAGTGCAGTCATCAAGGAGAAAGCAAAAGGCTCTGACTTTATCCTTGGGTGTCGTATCAACGCCGTGATTCAAGAGCATCTCCACCACCTTGGCATGGCCGTTATAGCAGGCCTTGTGCAGTGGTGTTAAGCCATTCTGTAAGTGAAGGCACCATCACCACGTACAGATGTATTATCGTGTGTCCCACAGTGGCATCGTGAGCAATGCAAAAACTGGATCCGGCGTGCCAACAGCACATGCAGAAAGAGAGAGGCAACATCAAAAAAAGAGCGGGCAATACTGACTTTGTCCTTGACTTTCGTACTAGCGCCATGCTTTAACAGCATCTCCACCGCCGCCACACGACCGTGGTAACAGGCGATAAACAGTGGTGCCACGCCATTCTGTGGGTTGATGCACCACCATTACGTATGGTATGGGTGCAGCAGTCTGATGCATTTGAGAACGGGTCACAACAGTTTGCCAAATAACTGACGTACCACATCTCTGAAAGTGGCAGCGGAGCGAATGCGTTGTGGGTCCCAGCTGTTCAACAGCCGCAACACTTCTTGTGGATCTGATGAACAACTCGCATTGTACAGCTGCCAACCATCCGAACTCATGGCACCGGTCGCTGGATCAACGTCTGCTTCTATGGCAAACTCCAATTTAATGAGCCCCTCCAAGTGAAAATTGTCTGACTACCAAATGTCTTGTTGGAAGTCGCCGAGGGGGCGTGCGCGACAAAACGGCAGCCAGGGCGGCAGATCTTGCTCGTCTCACTGGCGCGCCAAACGACTCACCTCAGGATTACAGTTACAAACAATGTATACTTGTTTGCCTAGCACGCGACGTCAACAGTGCGATCAGCTCAGTGGCACTCAAACTCATGCACGGAAAAAAAAAGCGGCAGCGTGCGCTCAATGATAGATTCTCAGACGTTCTGGCATCGTCACAAGCCCTTGAGCCGGTGGTCCCCATGGTATCCACAAGCCATCTCACGCAAGATCAGCCAGCACGCAATGGCACTGCACCTCAAGTCGCCAGCGCCGGCCGTTAATGCCGAGAAACGCGACCAACAAGCTCAAACAGATGATGATGCTTTAGGATGATGACAACGAACAACAACAACAAGCAGGATTACATGTAATCATCGTAATCGGCAACTGCTGCGTGTTGCCTGTGCCTGTGTGTCTGTGTGTCTGTGTCTGTGTCTGTGTGTCTGTGTCTGTGTGTCTGTGTCTGCCCCTGTGTCTGTGTGTCTGTGTCTGTGTCTACCCCTGTGTCTGTGCCACATACGCCCACAGTTTAAGTGGCAATGTGGGTCGAGTCCGAAATGTGCTGGCAACCCTCAATATTATGTCGACGTTTTTCCAGCAGCACCCCACATCGTTGAAAGAGAAACCAAAACTACATTAGACTCTTTTGTTGAAAGCAGAACAGTGGTTTAACCTCTTTCGAAAGAAAGCACGAACCGGATTCTCATGAGAGTCCGACAATTTGGTGCAGTGAGCAAAGTGCATTTTTCTTTCGCCTGGACTGGCGACAAGCGCTTGGAATACAAGCATCGCCGCCATGTGGTCCAGTTCAAGCTCGCATCGACCCTGCTATCAGAAGAATGATCTTCCCACATCCTTACAGCGCCTTGTTGGAAGGCCAATCGACCCTCTTGCCTATGAGCTGCTCGAGGCCAAGAGTCAGGAGCATGACATGATCTACAGACTTTTGGACGAGCTTGTTTCACAAGCGAGCAGACGATCTCGGACTGCAGGGCATGTGCCCGAGTCTTGGCGCGTCAAAGACGATACGTCACCTGAAGAATATCTTGAGCTGTGTCAAAATCTTCTTGTCCGGGAGACCGCCGAAGAGTTTTGCGCTTTGGGCAACCTGGCCAAGGAGCCGGACTTTGATATTGCCTTCAATCGTCGCGATGAAGATGACATTACACAAGGGCTGCTGATTCATCGAGTATGCCCCAAGGGTGCGTCTTTGAACGCTGATGCACTGCGGCAACAACTGAGCACCTTCAGAAGCACTCTGTTTGTTTGGGAGGGCCGCCTTTGCTTTGCCAAGCAGCCATACGTGAATTGCCCTTGCCGCAAAGAGTCTGAGAGAAATGGGACCTGTGCATCGGAACTGAAGCACGAAAATTCGTTGAATGACATTGTTGACATTGTCGAACGGCTCCGAACAAATGAGAAGAGTCAACACGAATCTGCCGACGCCACCCATGCCGACAATGATCCTGATGGAGCTGATGCTGACCAAGCTTCACGTAGCTCTGATACCCCCAATGCTGTCACGCAGTCGGCTGATGTTGCCCAGGTCCCCAGTGATGATCCTTCTGCTGCTGCTGTGGCGACAGACTCATTGAAATGCTTGCTCCACCCAAACGCGACGCTGCAAGTGCCGTGTTGCGTGGGCCCCAGTGTCGAAGCCTTTGCCGCCCCCAGCGTCATGAAACTGCCTTCCTCACGCATCCGGCAGCTGAACTCGCTGGCAACGATGCTCACCACCGTCGCCTTGCTTGGTACAGCACTCGACTATCTTGCAAGGCAGGATAAGCGAGCCGCCGACTTGGAGCACTGGCTGGAGGTATTCTGCAGACCACAACGTCGTCGGCCGTGTCTCCAGCTGCAACCACAGCCCAGGGCCACAGCGAAGGACCCAAGCCAAGATGAACACAAAAAAGTTGTGAAAAAGTTTCAACATGAGCTGGAAGTTGTGCAAGGTCCACCAGGCACGGGCAAGAGCACCCTCCTTTCTCGCGCAGTCGCCCACTGCGCTGAATCAGCCTTTTCAGAAGATGGAGACAACTTCCTACCCCATGCCATACTGATCGTTGCTGTTCAAAACAAAGCTTGCGAAAATATCCTGCAACGTCTTGATTCTGAAAACGTCTCCATGAATCAAGTCCTTGTCTTGGGGACGGAGCGCCACGCCGATCGCCTGGGACCATGGCAACGCTGCGCCTTGATGCAAAATCATCAAGAACGTGACCCAGATGTGCAAGCTTGGTATGCAGCCTTTAACAATGCGTCGAATTCAGAAGCGCGTGAGAAACTACACGATCGCCTCCAACTTGCCCTTCGGAAAGCGGAGCTGAGCCTTTGCGCGACGGCCAAGATTGTGGTTGCCACCTTGGACTCGGTGCAGCTTTTGCTCACCAGCAGGCGACTGATGCTCCTGCGTGACCGGATCAAATGCATTTTTTGCGATGAAGCAGGTACCCTTCCTGAGTTCCGCGTGCCCATCTTCTCTTTCTTCGATACAAAGTTTGTTCTCTTGATCGGTGACACAAAGCAGCTTCCACCCTTTACTCGGTTGCCCTACGAAACCGCTCGAGGCCCCCTTTCTCCGATGGCCCGCATGCAAAAGTGTCTGGGACAGGCTGGCGTACACAAGCTAACGCAGCAGTATCGGTCACATCCAGTGATCAGCAATTTCGTGTCGAAGCTCTTTTATGAGGGCAGCTTGCATACTCACGAAAGCGTGCACTCGCGCAAATGCAAACCCGGCCTGGAATACTTTGAGGGCTTGCGCTACGAATACACTCATCAAGATGATGATCATCAGGAACAGACGGTGGAAGAGCTTGTGGCGATCAGCCAGCCAAACTGGATCGAATGCCTTTGCAAGGAATCTATGATGGACGTCGCGCGTACCTCCTATGTAAACCTGAAGGAGGCTCTGGCGGTGCAGGAGCAGCTGGAGAAAATTTTGCACCGCGTCGCCACAGCGCAACAACTAGCCTCGGGCCCATCTACCCCGGAAGAAGCCTCAGAAGCCTCAGCCTCGGGAGAAGCCTCGGTCATGCCTTGTGTGACAGTCGACGTGATCACATTTTACAAGGCTCAGGTTCGCGTTTTGGAACAGAGACTTCTATTTTTGGGTATCATTGCGAAGGGCGTGCAGTACAATGTGCGCATCGAGGTTAAGACCGTGGACGCTGCTCAAGGCTCAGAGGCTGATGTGGTTATCTTGTCCCCTGTGCGCTGCCACGCATTGACGGACGACAAGACGCTTGGTTTTCTCCAAGATGTGCGTCGCCTGAACGTGGCATGCTCTCGTGCACGTTCCGCACTCATCGTCGTTGGTTGCTTGTCTTACTCACATGGGTGCGTTGACAAGAACCGAATTTTCAACGAGTTTGTTGGTTTGGCCAAGCCCTCGAATCATTTGTGTCTCCCAGCTTCACACCCGGATACCATGCTTGAGGATGACTTTATCTGACCCGTCAGATCCAATTCTTCCTGTAAAAGCGAGGAGAACGAGAAGTCTGCGAGCGTCTGTCTTGCAATAGTTCAATGTGGGCCGGTGTAGCATTCTCACCTTGCCGTCGTGTTGGCGTGCATGTATTGGCCAGCAATGTGGTTCTGATCTTGCGCTCAGCATGGTACCAACTACAATTGAGTGATGCGTTATTTTTCTCAGCCAGTGTATTCATTATTCAAAAGCTAAACCAGCGTGCCAGCAGAATGAATGCCGAGGCTCTGAAACCAGTGAGGGTTGGACACGGCATCGCAGTCACATGCACGGCAAAGCACAGGCAGTGATGATCCCCCGGTCTGCTGGCGCAACGTTTCTGTTCAAAAGCTCCGTTGTATGCACAGCGCTGAGTTTGTTTGGTTTCTTCGTGGCGTTCCTGGAGTTGTGTTGAGCGTGTGGCATTCGCACAAATTCAACATGGCTGCGGCCTTCTTCGAGCCGCTTCAAAAAGCCGATCTTTTTTGACCTCGAGTTGCTTCCCTGAAGGAACTTGGCGCTCAACTTGCCGCTGCCGCTGAATCACAACACGTGCATAACTACTTCTGAGCCTTTTCCTGGTGGCTCGGATTTCTATCACCTCGAGAGTCCATTATCATGATACCGTCACTCGGGGAGCAACCGCTGCTGGGTATTTGTCTAAATGGACGCAACGCTTGTGTAGGCGGTTAATCCGTGCCTCGAGGCGCCTAATGGCATAAAAGTTTGCTACCCACTGTTCTAGTGCCTCGTGCTTGGGAAGAGAGACGAACGAAATCGCTTCTGAAGAATTGACCAAAAATAAAAGGTACACTACATTTCTATCGTGCCAGTCATCACCTCGACACGCCTGTGTCATGAAATCGACTTTACTCTTGGCGACTCCATGCCAGGCAAGAAGAGCCAACCGCCATCAAGCAGAGTTTACTAACACTAAACTGTAAGAATATAAACCAAAAAAAAATTCGACTCAAATTCGTTGAAAATCCCTGAAAAAAGATCATTCAAGTTAAGAGAGAGATCAAGAGAGAGAGAGATCAAGAGAGAGAGAATCAAGAGAGAGAGAGATCAAGAGAGAGAGATCAAGAGAGAGAGATCAAGAGAGAGAGATCAAGAGAGAGAGAGAGAGAGAGAGAGAGAGAGAGAGAGAGAGAGAGAGAGAGAGAGAGAGAGAGAGAGAGTGAGAGAGAGAGAGAGAGGGAGAGAGAGAGAGAGAGAGAGT